>NC_055962.1:16319642-16441931 GCF_018492685.1 Alosa sapidissima
TCAATGAGCCGGTGGAAAAGGCTATGCACAATGAGCCGATTTGGCCAAGAAATCGAGTGAGCGCTAATCTGCAAGGATTTGGCTAGTAATTGTGCACAGGCGAAAGAAAGAGAGAGACTGAATGAGAGGAAGCACAATAGAAGAAAGTTTTTTTTTTACCTCCACATCAGCAGAGGGCAGAAGCAGGACAGGGCGAAGAGGAATGCTTGCAGTATTCATTTGTCCACACATTTGTCCTCAAGAAATCCTAAAACCTTGCTCAAGGAATGTAATAGTCTCATTCTAAATACAAGGTTTTGCTTGGCTGTTGTGACATGCTCGTTAAAATAACAAACCCCAAGTCCCTCACATGGAAGGAACTAAACTACTACAAAGTACTAAAATCTGTTACGTTTTCTGCACTTAGATAAAAGGGGCTTTTTGGACATGACATGAGTTTATAGGAAGTCCACAAAGGTTTACAACTCCAGGAAGACATTCAGACACTGGATATCCATCAAACTACAGTGCCTCCCACAACATATCCACTCAAAGCAAGATGCCTTGTCTGTCTCAGTTAGCCTGTCTGGTCAACCTTACCTGTGCCCAGCAATGGCAGGGTGGGGTCATCCCAAACATTGTCATAGCAACCATTACCATCCTCCATCTCACTGCCACTGGCAGCATTTCCGTTGGCAACATTCTTGCTCCCTTTGCCGGTAAACAGCTTCTGTATAGAGGTGTTAAATCTGTCAAAGGAAGGAGAAACAAGCAGATATGACCATACATTTACTTCCTTAAAAGATTTAATTATCCATTTTGTTCAATAGGTGATACACCAAATGTCAAATTAACTTTCTTTCTTTAGCTATTGTTTTCCCAAGAACATTAAAAAGGAGAAGAAAATAAGTTTTTCCACTAAGGTTGTGCAACATGGAAAGCACACAACCCCAAAAAAGCAAATGTGTGAGGCTTTGAAAGCACATAGCTCCCTCTCTGCTATGGAAACTAGGTCTTGGCGCTGCGGCATTTCAAAAGCGCCAAACTCGGATCTCTCAGGTGTACGCCTGCCTAAAACATTCAGCATTAGGCTTGTGGTAATGCCGAGCCGGTCCAAGCCTGAGCTGGAGCGACACAACTTTATTTATAATGCAGTATCTGTGAGTCAGGAGAGAGAGTTTTTGGATACACATGAAAAAGATGAGAATAAAAAATGAGAGTTTCTGTCTTTGTCTAGCTGCATTGAACATACAAAGACACAGATCCAGTGGCTTACCTGTCTGTGTAAATCCCTCAGATGTCTTCAGAAAAAAACTTTATATTTTTCCCCCTCATGACCTGAGATATTCCGGCTAAATCACATCTACGGAGGTCACTACAAACAATGCATTAAACTGAGGCTTCAGGTGGCTCTTGGATTGACTAATGCTCTTCCAGGTCAGGAAGTTTTCTGGTTCAGCGTTGGGTCGTGTTGCGTTCTGATTATCTGTACATGAACGTATGACTCAGGTCATGACTAACACAGCATCTGCTAGGAGCGGTAGGCTGAGATGACAACAGCATGATGTGCATCGGTTCAAGAGGCAGTACTCACATTTGTGCGTAGAAGTGCTTATAAACCGTGGATCACAAGGAGTTGAGAACTTAATACACAATGACACAAATGTGCTTTAATGACCATATCTAGAGAACCGTTATTACTCAGATGTGTTTAAATGAACATTAAACACTGTTGGACTTCTGTTGGATGAGCAGCCGCAGACAGAGTTATAAATAAAGATAAATGAAAAATGAAATCAAAGCTACTCATAAATGCACAGTGATGGGGTAGGCTACTTGAAACTACTTATATTTCATCATAAAAAAATGGACGAAAACTTTATGATCAAAAGGGGTCAGTTGTGTGACTAAGTGTAGCCTATTCCTAATGCCTAATTAGACACATAAAAGGACGCAGGAGGAGGGGAAAAAAAGCTTAGTGTAGAAAAGAATTTCAATAAGAAATGTTAAAAACACTACATTCATTTATTCATCTTTCTCTTGCCTTCATGAAGAAAGAAAGCATGGAACACCCGTCCGCAATAACTTCGGTGACTTTACCGAGTTGTCGAGCTAGAAGGAATTTTGGAGCTAGAAGAATTTTGCTTAAAAAAACAAAAAAAAAAAAAAGCAAACACAAGGGCTCATCAAAGGGCTAAACGCTGTCAAGAGAACATCCGTTAATGTGTGGGACTGAACCAATGTTCAGGTACCAATGGTAGTGTTTATGCTGGAGTGATGTTCCTTAACCACCTCGGCTGCCATTATTGGCCTTTGTGTCGAGGCTTTATGGACCATTATAGCTGGGACATTATAGCTGGCACCAATAGTGTCACATAGTTTTTTCCCAATTAGCATGAGGACCCATTATAAATGCCACCAGTTGTTAATAAGGCCACAGCATCAGTATTGTGCACAGTTATGGTGTGTGACTTAAAGGATGGCTGAGAAGCTATTTATCTATACCCACCGATTACAAGCTCATAATTGGCTGCTGGAGCTTTGCCCAGCCAGATGTTGTGAAATATGTCCATCTGGTGATGGTTTACAGAGATAAATCATTTGCATAGAAGACTGTACACTATTGACACGGAAGAAAGGCCTGCTGTAATCAAGTGATAGACAGCCATCAGCAATGTTGATGGTGGCCACGTTTACATGAAATTGGTGACCATATGGGACTCGTACATTCTTACACTCTGTGTAAGGAGTCCGAGTGTTTATGTGTGAGGGTGCGCACACGAGAGAGGCCCTGTACACGTGGCGCCACACACACACACACACACCAAATTAAAGTAGGAGTGCCAAATAAGCTTAGAGCACAGCTCTCACCCCCTCTCTGCACACTATGCAGGAGGACACTAGCCCAGTCAGGAATCTTAAGAGGGCAAGAGGAAAAAAACCAGCCACGAACACATACACAGCTCAGTGTAAAACACTTCAGTGTAAAGCAACACAACATCGTGATTTTACCTTAAAATGGTTTCTAAGTCATTTTGATGCTACACTGACTGACAATAAAGAGAATGAAGTCTCTGATATTGCAGACGCGGACCCGCGTCTCTGATATTGCAGACGCAGACACGCGTCTGGAATTGTGCTATGTAACGTCATCATGGGTAGGAGCATAACCCTTTTGTCAGTTTTAGACGAATTGGGGTACCCCCTTTAGCACTACTGTAAATTGGTACCCACCAGTATGCTGCACATTCACAGAAAGGGGAATTGCTACATTGTGTTACTTCAAAGGAAGAGAATTGAGGGTGATTAGTACTACTCACTTCATGATGAGAATGTAGATGCAGTACATTAGTACCAGGATCAGGGCCTCCCACCTGGAGAACAAAACAAAAAGTGAAATGATGTGATGTGACCAATCATGTAGCCTTAGTGCGAGACTTAATGTGAGTTTGGTTAAGGCATCCTTACTGTACTTTTGTACCAAGCAAGATTGAAGCTGTTGCTGTTCATAATTGGCTTAGGTTTCACAGAAAATCAATCAAATGAAATGTATCATGTAGATTTACAATAAACAAGACTCCCATTCCAGTCTTATTTTCTATTCAATGTGCTGTCTATGGGTGTTTCTATGCATATCTCGTGTCTCCCTAACTGACCAAAAGGGTGATTAGAGCAAGTATTAGTGCAGAGAGAGAGCATGTATGAAAGTATGTTTTGACATGGGTAACAGTCTTTGCAGCACAAACATTGCATTGCACTGATGCTCCAACAGTCATGCAGATACTCACCACACAATCTTCTCATCGTAGATGAACTAAAGGGAGGAAGAAAGAGTTAGACAGAGTTACAGAGTTAGACAGACGTTGAGTAAGTACTTTTCCCTCAAGGAGGATTGTTGTAGGAGAGGTGGAGGGACTCACCACGATGAGGGCCACCACTGAGAAGGTGTAGCAGATGGAGTCCCGGAACACAGCATACTTGGTCAACATCACCACCTAGTGGTTAGGAGGGTGGAGAAAAAAAGTGATGGATGGCGTGTACATGCACATGGCCTTTGATGAAGCCAGCTCAGCCTTAGTGAAGGTGAAGGACTTGGATTACAACCGTTGTAGCTACTGCACAGCTGAAGTCAATGACAAAGTCATTTGAGATGGAACAGCTTGTTCAATCCTTGGATTTGACATCTAGTGCCCTGATGCCTACTTTTTTTCTGCAAATATCACCAAAAGTCTCACCAGAATGAAACACATTCTCAACAGAGGAAACTACATCAGCAGAAAAAAAACCCACAAACAATAGCTTTATGAGCAAAATTGAATATGACAGGGTGTGGCAGTGTTGAGAAAACCCATCTTGCACTCTTGGCAGATTTAAAGACATTTGCCAATGGGCCACACCAGCTCCCTCTGGCCAAAACATCTAACTATCTCAAAAAGAAGGGAGAAGAGATCTTGCTCAAATCGTAGCAATCCACCTGAATCAACCCAGCTGACTTTCTGTATGCTCTTGAACTCTGTTCTTTGAATCACACACACAAACTGGCTGCACTGCCTGTGTGAAATAACCTCTACTCAAACTCAAGCCCACACTACATGCTTGTTATTTCTGAGGTAAGTGGTTCACTGTGGCCTCAGATGGCTTCAGAAGACAGCTATCCATTAACCCCTAAGAGAGTAAAGACTAAAAATAGTATGTTTAGGAAAAGCCAAAGAGTTTTTTCTGTAAGATACAGGAACACATGACAAATTATTAGAAATCACAAGTTTCAGTTTTACCATAGACTGCGATCAGTGTAAAAAACGCAAACACTCACAAAAGTAAGTTCATTATTTGAACATGATAAATATTAGATTTACAGTCTGACAATAGACCGACAATTGTGGGCAGTCGTGGCCTACTGGTTAGGGCTTCGGACTTGTAACCGGAGGGTTGCTGGTCGAACCCCGACCAGTAGGAACGGCTGAAGTGCCCTTGAGCAAGGCACCTAACCCCTCACTGCTCCCCGAGCGCTGCTGTAGCAGGCAGCTCACTGCGTCGGGATTAGTGTGTGCTTCACTTCACTGTGTGCTGAGTGTGTTTCACTAATTCACAGATTGGGATAAATGCAGAGACCAAATTTCCCTCACGGGTTCAAAAGAGTATCTATACATACACTATACTTATACAATACCAGACATTTGATGCAACTCCTTGTAGTTTCTGAGATACAACCATTTTGGTCCTATGCTATACTATTTGAGGGTCACATGGGGTATTGAGAGTGAGTAAAAATAGTATGATAAGGAAAACTGTGTCGACTGATGTCAACTTTGCTCAGCTAACATTGAAGTATTGCAAATTTCTAAATTTCCCCAAGAACATTAATGGGTTAATGACACCATCACTAGAATGCAAAAGAAACATTCACACAAGGAGCCACCAGCTAATGATGCACAGGAGTTTCTTCACACATGTTTCCCCTTTTACCACACACACAGTGCTGCTTTTAAACCCAAATAAAACACCATTTTACTTTCCCATGACTATTCAGTTTTTTACAATAAACATCCTGCACTTAAGTGCTGCTGTGGCGGAGCCAATTCATTTTCTCTAAAGAACCCAACCTGAGCTGTGCTACTCCGTGACAGGTGCAGTTACACACACACACACACACACACACACCTGTCCAGCAAAGATCCCACACACTCCGATGATGCATAGGATGTTGAAGACGGCAGAGCCCACGATGGTTCCAACGCCCACATCACCATGAGTAATAAAGACACCTGCAGCAGAAGAAAAAGGTAAGTGACCGTGTGTGCGTGCCTGTTAGTTACATGTTTATCACACCTACATGCAGTGTGTTTGTTTTGTTTTTGCACCAATTTGTGAGAAAGCGGGAGTCTGACAATTACATATTACACTTATATGCAGAGCGCTTTGTTTTTCATAAGCTTATGAGACACCATGCATGTGACATGAACCTTCACAGCAAGGCCGTAGTCATGTTGTCAACATTGGGGGGGACCAAATCTGTGGCGGGGTTTGGGGGACCCTCCAAACAGAATTTCAATACATTTCCTTGCATGCAAAAATATTATTAAAAATCACAAACAAGTGATTAGTTAACTTAGTCAATTAGGGTATTCCCCGGAAGATGTTTTATTTAAAAAAAAAAAATTTAAAAAAATACCCTTAAATGATGGCTTCTGGTAAGTTTTGTGGAAAGAGAAGAGAAGGGTGGAGAAGAAGCAACTTCACGCAGAGGCTTGGGCTTCAGAGCCCCCTGAGCTCTTGGGCCCAGTAGGCCCATTCAGTAGGCTAATCCATCCCTGGACATACCTGTGGTATGACTCCATTTGTCTCCCAAATTAATATTTTAAAAGAAATGACAAACTAGAGTATCTTTATTAACCTCTATATTACACAGAATACAATGGCTCTTTGATTACTTACACCTGAAGATATTTTTTTTTAAACTAAGGCTTAGACTCATAGGTTTGGACCTAAAGCCTAATAGGATTTTGTATTTTGATTATATTTTGCTGGTGGCTAATCACACAATTTTAACGGAGTTTGAAAGGGACAGGATTCAGTAATAGGCTAAGGCCCATCTTCTGCCTGAATCACCTCACATTACCCTGTGCATTATAGGCTCCTTTCTGACAGAAATAACGTTTTGTGCCAACATGTAGAAACACTAGGCCTACTACATACTTGGTGAATGGAGGTGCAAATTCCTTTCTTTGGTTATTGTCTGCGATTCACATTAAGTGTAGGCCATCACCGCCAGTGCATTGTAAACGTTTTTTCACAAATTGTGTGCCGTTGCCACATGGAGCCTGCCTGCATGGATGCGCGATTGAGTGCGCATCTAAATGTAACATGCAAGATGCAACAACTATTTCTAAGAGGCCTATAAACGGGATCATTTCTGACATTACTACTAGCATATGAATGCATTATTTATGTTTTAAGACGTGAAAGAAAGTTTCATTTTCGCCATCATTGCGAGGAAAATAGCCTACAATATGGAAAATGCTTCAAAGTTCCCTTTGAGTCTTATCGGTTTCGAAAAAAATAATGGGCTTTCCTTAGCCTGTGCTACACCTTTCCAACAAGATTTGTGAGAATTGGACCGGTAGCTTTAGCGATATTGTTGACAGCCCTACCGCACCGCACCTATGGTACAGTAAGCATTTGATAGCGCACGCCACTAAAAAACCACCAGGACAAACCACTCAGAGGTGTAGGCTACTCTCTCTGGAACCATAGGTCACTAATGTGTGCGTTATTTACGTTTGACTACATTTCAGATTGTGGTGCTTGTTGGCTTCCTGCAGTATAGTGTTTTCTTTATTTAATTTTCTATGTCCATATATTGGGGGGGGGGGGGGACATTTTGGACATATTTGAATATTGGGGGGGGGCGGCGACACATCCACCTCAATGTCTATGGTGACTACGGCCCTGCTTCAGTGTGTGTGTGTGTGTGTGTGTGTGTGTGTGTGTGTGTGTGTGTACACACTTACCTATAACAGAGGCAAAGAGCTCAGGAGCAGAACTCCCTGCTGCCATAAAAGTGGCTCCCGCCACATCCTCACTCAGGTCCAATTTCTACAGACAGAACAGGAGCAACACACAACAATTACACACACACACACACACACACACACACACACACACACACACACACACACACACCCCATTACAGCACATCTGTCACATAATAAAAGTGGGCATAATGATAAAAACATTAAGAGACAAAATGGCAAGAACTGTACTATAGTATACTTTAGATAGATAAACATAAGATAAAACAAAATGTGTATAGAACAAGCATATAGAAGCATGTAGGTAGTAGTATGCTAGATTTGAAAAACTTGATAAAACTTAATAAAACTTAAATTTATCACAGAAGACCATACTCCCAAACTGCTGGGGAAGCATGTTAAGGCTCCACTCCCTCCTTTAGTGGAGATTTCAAGGCGGGAGGGACAAAGGGGTTGGACTTTTTATTGAACTTGTGCAATAAATACTATATGGTCTTCAGTTACAGTATAATCTACTTTATATAATGCATCTTACAACACCAAACCCCACACCCATTGCTGGCCCCATGTACACATCATAAACGAGTACATTATATTTATCTGTTTAAGAAGTTAAGCTTTACGGAAAATACGGAAAAAATTATAAATAATTCAAGGTGGGGCTACATTACATTTCTTCTAATGATGCAGTCCCAATAACAGCACCACCACTACAGGTCACTGAGTGCACTGTATGTAGCCTAAATCCATCTGGAACTCAACCTTATCCCAGTACAACCTCTCCAGTCATGACTGGACCACGCGTGTGTACACGCTGGCTGGTATCTGGTGAGGAGGCATTGGTCAGTCCCCACCATGTGCCGGCCCGCTCCCTGCTGAGGGAAGATCGCTCGAGTCTTTAGGTGGTGATGGCGGCGGCCATGTCATGTATACCTCACAGATCTTCTCCAAGGACATGACGAAGTAGTCATCACACACGATGGCAAGAGCCAGAAACATGTAGAGCGCCTAACCGAGAGGAATCAGAAGAGTTAGTCAGGGATAGCACCCTCTGTTTGTGTTTGTGTGTCTGTGTGTGTGTGTGTGTGTGTGTCTGCGCTGTGTCTTTCTGAGCCAGTGAATATCCCTTAAATCTATATGTAAATGCCTGCATGGCATGAAAACTCCCAGCAGTGCGATTTAATGTGCTGTGTCCAGTGAGATTAGGAACGCATGATGTACCTCTGTGTGTATTGTGCTACACATGTGCGGGGGTGGCTATATATATATATATATATATATATATATATATATATATATATATATATATATATATATATATATATATATATATATATATATATATACATACACACACACACACACACACACACTGGGCACTCTATATGCAAGCATGCATGCATGAATAACTGAGTGTTATTATTGTTTTCATACATGTCGTCAGGATGTCTACCGAGCTGATGTTTGCATATTATGTGCTTTCTAGTGTAAAAGGGAGTGTCCACAATAGAGAATAACTGCAACAGAGAGACAAATCCATAAGCAGTGAAGTGTGAGTGTGAGTGTGTGTGTGTGTGTGTGTGTGTGTGTGTGTGTGTGTGTGTGTGTGTGTGTGTGTGTCAAGCACATTGTTCCAGCATCCTGAGGGAGAAGGTAGACACACATCATCAGTGGCAAACTGGAAGTGCACCTCTCACCCCTAGCGACTGACTGTTACGTCCCTGACCACTTTCATCTCCGATCAATTCACGTCCACACTCTACGCCATGACAAATGACCGGGGCTCTCCGTAAAGCCAAGGAGGAAACATTATGAATTTGCTCGCCCATTGCCCACAGCCTGGTTGCGGCCATGACACTCTTTGTCCACAAGGGGTGCCAAAGGACTCAGT
This sequence comes from Alosa sapidissima, assembly GCF_018492685.1. NCBI lineage: Eukaryota > Metazoa > Chordata > Actinopteri > Clupeiformes > Clupeidae > Alosa > Alosa sapidissima. The sequence continues at coordinate 16,329,045 of NC_055962.1, forward strand.
ATTTAAGCTTGAAGCCAAACCTGTGGGTTGATTCATGTGTACTTCCAGACCAGAAAGTGGAGAGGGGGGGGGGGGGAAACCTCCAGGCCCTCAGACACATAGCTCACCTGGGGACAATAATGTGTTTTCCAGCTCAAACATCCAGGATGTCTGGCACAGCACATCCCCACAACCCTCTAAGCCCCAGCCCCTACACAGTTGCAGCCCCGGGGCAGTATGAAGAATCCCCACCGCCGCCACAGCCCCTGTGCCTGTTCCAGCCCTCTTGGCCTTTGTCTTTATCGACTTCCTCTCAGTTTACGGGAGCTCGGAATCTGATGACTTTTGTTTGTACAGGGAAAGCAATCGACCAATGACATTCTGGTCTCACGGGGTCAATGATGGCAGGACGGCTATTTTTCAGCCTCGCCTTTTTCCTCGGCCCTAATGAACGGCTGACAGCTCTGGTGGACGGACAAGAGCTCCCATACAAACCCCACTGGGAGGACCAGAGCAGGTCAAACAAAATTAAACAGGAGAGCAGGGGGAGATCCCAACACGAACATGGAGTCTGTTTTGCTCAACTAGTAATAAAGGAAGATACTAATAACACCAGCATGGGTTTGATGCTGGGGGAGCTTGCATACTAATAAAAATGCATAACTGTACAACACTATGCAATGTTCATATGTTGGATAGATAAGCAACATGGTCAGTCTGTATTTAGCCACAACTAAACACAGAAAATCATGGGGGAATCCTTCCAACTCAAGACATCTCTGCAGAACAGTTCCCTTAAGAAAGTGTTTTTAAAAATGTAACAGGAGGAAATGAGATCGGAGAGTTTGATGGCGGAACAGACTCCAGGTTTCCACTGTTCTCCTCGGCAGATACACAACTCCAGGAGAACAGAGCTATTTCTGCACACGAAACACAACAGCAACTTCTGTCTTGACAAATGAGGGCAGAATAGAAAAAAGGTGGGTGTTTTGCATAAGACTCCCACGTCACAGTCATCCAGACACACACACACACACACACACACACACACACACACACACACCTACCGCTGTTATATGAAGTAAGACTGCACCGCTCTTTCGCTCATCATTGGAAAACATGTCACCAGGAAACTCACGTATGGCTGAGAGAGAGAGAGAGAGAGAGAGAGAGAGAGAGAGAGAGAGAGAGAGAGAGAGAGAGAGAGAGAGAGAAAGAAAGAAAGAGACAGAGCGAGAGAGAGAGAGCGAGAGAGAGAGAGCGAGAGAGAGAGAGGGGGGAGGCAGAGAGAGAGCGCGAGAGAGAGAGAAAAAAAAAAAAGAAAAAACACATTTGTGAATGTCAACATACAAACACACACGGACTGTTAGTCAACATAACTGACCAAATTAAGAGTCTCTCTAAGAAACCTGAAGTATATTTTAACGTATATTTTTTTGGCCTTTTGACTTGATTCAGAAAGGACCCTGAAGAGTGACAGGAAGCAAGGGGGAGAGAGATGTGTTGGGTTTAGGAAGTGACCACGGGCCGCATTCGTACGCAGGTTCCTGTGAGCACCTGGACCCAAATGTGGTAAGGATGCTGCAGTTGTTTGCGCCACAGTGTTCTCGGAAAAAATCTGAAGCATATTGAGTAAATTAGTATTCTACTGCCTCTCCACACTACTATCGGCATACATTTGATTTGTGCGTATTGCACACATCGAGTTTCACTCATCTCTACATCACAGGTCTTGCTATATAAGTGCAGATCAATTATTTAGTAGACATCCCATGACAAGACACTCAGAGTCTGATGTAACCTTGCAGAGAAACACGACATCTAAAAACACACATGCGCCAAATGTTTTCTTTTAAAAATACATGCACATTGGGTGATGTTTCACACTGAGCAAAAAGTAACATATGGCACAGAAATCATAGCTTACATGCATGCGAGGCATCCCTTCAAAGGCCTCATTAAAGATGAGGAGGACTCAGAATCTTCCCACAGAAGCAGGGGGTACCGTTTATATTTAATATGCCCAAAAAATGTTGGGGGATTTTAGATTACCTACTTACTACTTTATATAATGCATCTTACAACACCAAACCCCACACCCATTGCTGGCCCCATGTACACATCATAAACGAGTACATTATATTTATCTGTTTAAGAAGTTAAGCTTTACCGAAAAAGGCAATTATAAATAATTCAAGGTGGGGCTACATTACATTTCTTCTAATGATGCAGTCCCAATAACAGCACCACCACTACAGGTCACTGAGTGCACTGTATGTAGCCTAAATCCATCTGGAACTCAACCTTATCCCAGTACAACCTCTCCAGTCATGACTGGACCACGCGTGTGTACACGCTGGCTGGCATCTGGTGAGGAGGCATTGGTCAGTCCCCACCATGTGCCGGCCCTGCTCCCTGCTGTTGCACAACCGACGTACAGCAGATTCTATAACAAGGTCACTCACAGTCTGATTAAAATACTTAAAAGGGTTAAGAGAACAGCACTAAACAAATGTGAATGTTCATGCCATACATTTCATATGGTGAGCATGTTTCCAGCCAGCATGGGAAAGGGAAGTATCGGAAGTATCAGTGATTTTTGATCCACTTTTGCTCTCTTGGATTATGATATAAAGCCAGTTAATTACAAGTCAAGGTTAGTACTGGTATGCATCGCAGTATGATTAGGGGAGGCATACTGAAGCATGCAATCCTTTCTGTGCAGTCAGTATTCTATTCAACCTACTGTACACAAGTCATCCTCTCTAGACAGGCGAGGAGTCAGCCACCATGTTCTTTGAGAAGATGGTAGACGACAATGTTGACAACAGGCCTATGAACTCAACCAGCTTCTCCATCTATTGGCCTCCAAATCTCTTACATACAAATACTTGCCCTCTCTCCCTCACTTCACACACACACACACACACACACACACTTTTGGTATATTCTGCCTGCTCAGTGGCAGCGATATTTTGAGAGAGTCCTCTCCGCAGCAGTCCAGGCACTTGTCCCCTGGCCCTAGTCCTCTCACATCCCTCATGTTCCAGCCCCAGCAGCATTCATCCCACACTGTGACACCTCACCGCTGAGAAAGGCACACTCACCACCACCAGGCTCCGCACGACTCAAGAAACCATTAAAATACAACCACAGATCGGTCTCTTTCTCTCTCTCTCCCCCCCTTTCTCACCCTCCCTCCTCCTCCTAAAAAACATGCCCTTTTGTGCCTCACATCCAACAGCCTGATGGATATCAACATCTTGACATAGGCAACAGAGCGGCTCATACCATCTGTATTCAGTCCCCACACATGTAAACAACTACCAGCCAGTCTGTCTCAACAGCCATTCTTGACATGGACACTCGGTCAACTTGTGCTGCTGTCTGCATAGCCCCAGCGTCTGCAGCATCTCACAGGAGAGTGTTCGGCTGCCACACGCCAACTGCTCCAGCTTAACGAGCGGCCCCCTGCACAGACAGTCCTGTCTGCTGTGGGCGTCCAGCATTTGACAGGAGCCGCCTCGGCACCACCGCCTTGTTCCGGCGCTCTGACACAAAAAAAAAACTCACCCACGGCTTCCCACATGATGAGCCCGTCAGGCTGCTCTCTCTGGTTCAACGTCTCTGTGACCACACCACCTCAAGGACAGCCACTGCACTGAAACGCACCAAAGCCATACATCCTACTAACAACCCATGGGCTGTTTTAGAGGTGGTACAGAATGTAGAAGCTGTCGTACATGGAGCAAGTCGTGACCAACACACCTGAAGAATCCAGAAGAACATTTTCCTGGGGTTGGAGGGTCGTCTTGTAGAGAGTAGGTTTGTATCGGACACTGCGGTTGCCAGTGGTACATTCTCCTGCCCTTTCTCCTCTTATTATTAATGGTGCATTAGCAAGACTCCTAACAAACAAAGCAATTATCCAAAACTAAATTGATAGATTGCCAATTGATTAAGATATCTAATTGTTATCAAAACCCCACTGGCCTGGTGACTTCATATCAACCTCACGGTCCTCATCTTTAATGCTTTCAGTAGCTTTGACCACCTGAATCTCAGGTCATTTTTTCACTGATGTGTCAGAGTGGGAACCCTGTTGATAGGAAGAGCATTTCCAGACTAGTCAAATGTAAATTTCCATGGCAGTAAAGCTAATAATCAGATATACATCAATTCTGTGTTGAAATGCATTTGTATGAATGTGTTTTGGCAAGTAAATTGCTACAAAAGTTGCCTGATATTCCATAACTTTGCACCAAACATGAAGTCTTTTCCAGAGATGGAAAGGTAATTTTTGCTAAAATTGTTGCACAGTGCTTCTTTAAACAATCGGAAATGTTCCCCCAATAGAATGTTACAGGCTGGAGCCAGTAGAGCTCAAAGCCAAATTGTGCATCTCACCAACCACAGAAACAAAACAATAGATACTGGCCCAGCTACTCAAGACTGTTCTGGGAGTTTGTTGCATCAACAACTGTGTGCTAAGATCAGCTTTCTCCCCTCAGAACTCCAACTACAGAAACTCGCCGCTGCCTCGATGGCATTACCAGCAGTTCTCTAATGATGCTCTAATACAGAACGCCTGGATGAAATCCAGGACACACTGGTTTATGGCGTTATGCAACACACCGTTATTGGGGAATGTTACTGTGAGTGGGTCGCAACAGCAACTTTTTTGTAAAAAGCTAATAAATGTGGCGGGAACATTCCGTGCCTGCCTGGCATCAGGGGTGGCACCTGGGTGCATTGGTTGGCAGAGACAGCAGATAGCGCTAACGTTTGGCCGTTCCCGTCCTAAAGAGGATGGCTGCCACAGCCCCCGCACACCCGCCCCCCCCCCGACACAGGCAGAAGTGTTTTATTCAGCAGTTTCCTCTTGAGTGGGACGCAAGCCATGAGCAAGAGACCGGGAAACCAACGGCAGGCGAGAGGGAAAGAGGCAGGCAGGGGTGCAGAGAGAGAGAGAGAGGAGAGAGGAGAGAGAGAGAGAGAGAGAGAGAGAGAGGAGAGAGAGAGAGAGAGAGAGAGAGAGAGAGAGAGAGAGAGAGAGAGAGAGAGAGAGAGAGAGAGAGAGAGAGAGAGAAATGAAAGAATGAAAGACTGAGCGAAAGAGAAACGGGAGAAAGAGAAGCAAAATACGGAGGATAGGAGCACAGAGAAACTGTGTGTGTGTGTGTGTGTGTGTGTGTGTGTGTGTGTGTGTGTGTGTGTGTGTGTGTGTGTGTGTGTGTGTGTGTGTGCAGAGACAGAAGACTTTTGGGGGTGGGGGGCACAAGATTGAGCCGGAGAATCCGGGAGGGAGGGAGGAAATGGGTAAACACACCCAGAGCGCTAACTGCAGCTGAGACAGCAGTGGGTCGGAGGTTACACTCATCATTCCCGTGCTAAAGGCTCCCTCATGCACCGCGCAGAGGAGAACACCTTCAAGGTCACTCTACCTCGGGCAACACCGTCGGCAACCATTGCTACGGGAATGCCAGGCCCGCAGCCAATCGCAATAAATCTCACAAGGTGACTGTCTAAAATTAATACTGAAAATGAAGGGGCGGGGGGGGGGGGGGGGGGGGGGGTTACTAACACATACACACACACACACACACACACACACACACACACACACAAACCCAAGTTGGTTAATTGAAAATAACTGCACAGCCCATGCGTAAAGGTTGAATAGCAGTGGCACACACAGTGAGAATTTCAATTCCAGGCAAGCATCTGGGAGGCAGCTTGGGCACTTGGCGCGCAATATTAAATCAGATTTTAATAGCATTGTCAAACAAAACGGAAACAAGGTCTTATACATGGCAATTCCATCAAAATAATTTCATCGAAAAGTGGGGTGGGGGGGCGGGTGGGGTGGATGTAGAGGCGGCTGCAAATCACTCTGTACAGCACTGCTGGAAATCTCTATAGTCCTCCCCCGACATCCACGCTGTTGCCCAACATCTTCCATTTTCCGACTGTAGACATCAGCATGGGCATCAATAATTAAAACAACGGCGACCGGGCAGCCCCTCGCTGTGCAATTTTTCACAGATTCGGACGGCCGTCCTCCTCCTGGTGCTGGACGGGGCTGCGTAAAAAACAGGCGATTGGACGACGACGCAATGGGGGTAGTGTCTTCTGAGAGCCTGACCAGAGGCTGGAGGGAGATTAGTGTGTGTGTGTGTGTGTGTGTGTGTGTGTGTGTGTGTGTGTATAGATATGAATGAGTGTGTAAGAGTCAAGGGACTTGAAGTATGGTTTTACATATATAATGAACGTGTGTGCATGTGCGCAATGTGAAAGAATGGCTGTGTGGATTTTTTAAAATGTATGCCCATGTCCTACATATGCACGCACGCACGCACGCACGCACACACATATAATTAAATGACATTTTTGCATAGGACCCAAGAACAGCATTGCATAGATAAAGACCCAAATGGCTCAAGGTGACTCTTGGATCTTGGCACTGGCTCTCCATCTTTTGACAAATCTATATTCTCATCATGGATGCTTGTGTCCCTTGCCTCACACACACACACACACACACACACACACACACACACACAAAGTAGTTACGTAGAAAGGCACTTGGCACGGCTGCCTGAGAAGACAAGCTTTTGGCAACAGCAGCAGGATGAATCAGGAGTTATTTACACTCAGGACAAACTCCAGCAGGGGCCATACTTACTCATCACCATCACGCACCAGAGCAATATGGAGACCCACGGTGCATATGGGACGACTACGGGAAGACAGATAGTCTGTGCATTCAGTGGGCATTCAGTGGGCATTCAGCGGGTGTAAATATCAGTTTTAAAGATAGATAGATAGATGCTATTCGTTGATCCCGAGGGAAATTCTTTCTCTGCACACACACAGGCCTTGCTCAAGGAAACCTCAGCTGTGGCTGTGGCCATGGGGAAAGCGATGTTGGAGTACTCCCTGCGCCCACATTATTCCTACCAGTCAGGGATCGGACCGGTTATTTGTATGACTATGGGTATCAAGGCAAGATCATTTATGCAGTACATTATTGCCCATTTAAGAGACAATGTCTTGCCAATTTAATTTTGAGTCTCAGATTTTCAAACATGATAATGGGATGCCCGAGGTCGAGCGAGAGCGAGAGACATTACAGAGGCTAAGGTATCTAAAACTAAAACCTGCATTCTCTGTTTGGACACCTGATTACGCTGCTAATGCAAGAAATTAATGGAAAAAAACGTTTGTTCATTTGTCTTTTCTGCGCACCCCCACACACACACACACACACACACACACACACACTTTTTCTCTCCTCTCCTACAGGTCTGGCCATAAATGGGCTGGCCTCACACACACCTTGGAGAGTTTTCAAGAGCCATGCTCCCTCCACCACACTCTGCCAAATGCTGTTAACCGGACCTTAGCCATATGGCAGCCCGATGTTCATGACACCAATACAAGGTGTCCTCCCTGCAGAATCCCATTTTAGACATTTTTGGCCATTTTTATGCAGAGCCTTCAAATTGCTCTACACTGTGTTTTCGGGAAAAGTCAAAGATATTGACCATGTTGGCATACTCGTTTCACGATGAACTGCCTCTGGTTAGGGAAGGCTGCCCGTTCCATTTGCACAGGTGACTCTGGGTTGGAGATTTTATCCTTTTTAAAAAGGAAACTGGATGTAAATAAATCTTCCATAGCGCTAATCCTGAAAATGTATGCAGACGCACCGTGTGGGAACACTGCCTGTTAGTGTCCCTTTATATGAAACAATCAATCATATGGTATGCAGACAGATAAAAGCCTACACAGATCCTCAGAAGTGTATGTGTGTGCACGTGTGTGTGTCATTAACCTGTATAAAAGGTATTATTTCAAATGAACACGCACACAAACGTGCCTACACTTGCTTGCTGGAATTTCAACAAATACAAACCGCCAGGCGACTTCTTGGCATTCACAGCACTTTTAATTAGACAGCAGCTAATAAAGGGAGGCGCTGAATTGAGGTCAGTTGTTTGTATGTGTGTGTGTGTGTGTGTGTGTGTGTGTGTGTGTGTGTGTGTGTGTGTGTTTAGTGAGTGAGTAATAATAAATAATAAATAATAATAATAATAATAATAATAATAATAATAATAATAATAATAATAATAATAATACTACATTTGATTTGTATAGCGCTTTTCAAAGACCCAAAGTCGCTTACAGAATGGGGGAAACAAAGAAACAGAAGGACAACAGTACCACATACATACATACAAACATACATACATGCATACAGATACATATAGATGCATACAGACACAAGAGCAGCAGTGAATTGAGGAATAACAAGTAAATCATAATGGTGCAAACATAGAAGACAAGAGCAATAGTGGAATGAGGAATGAGTAATAATGGTACAGACATCCAAGACAAGACAGGAGCAATAACAGTCACAATAGGGGTTGAGTTGCGGGGGAGGGGGTGACGGGGTATGAGTAGGGGAGAGGGCAAGGGTGGGGATGGTTATGGTTATGGGTAGGGGAGGTCGTAAGAGTGAGTATGTAAGGTGTGTGTGTGTGTGTGTGTGTGTGTTTTGGGGGAAGATTGGAATGCAAATCAGACCAGACACTCCAGGGGAACCAGGCTTTGAAGAGAGGACCAACAAGAACGACATTTCATCTGCTAGATTAAAATATTTCTCTCATTGAAGGTGAGAGGGGAGGCCAGAGATTCCCCAAACAACAACCACCACCAAACATCCCAAGGTCAGGTCACCGGCCGCTCTGCCTTCTTAATAGCAACATCAGCAATTGAAAAACTAAAATCGAAATCACATGCATGTCCCTCACAGCCATTGCCGCCATACAGTTCCAAAAATACACTCTCAGTCATCTATACATCTAGATCCATACAGTGTACCTGAAATTGGCATAATAATAATAAAAAAAACAAACACAGACATACAGTCAAACATCTCCTACCAGTACGTACACAAACACACATGTATACAAACACCCCTGTGGGGCAGAGGGAACTGGGTGGGGGCTTACGCTACGTTCTCGCAGGGTGCTGCCTGGCAGCCCAAAAGCCATGTCAACAGAGAAAGCTGGCGAGCTCTGACTGCCACGGCGCCCAGGCAAGCCGTCACTCTCCCACAGCACAGCACAAACAACAACCCCACACACCTCCACAAGCCCTCCCGACCACCCCATTCCCCACACACACACACCGCACACACACAGGATTCAAACACACACAGGATACATACGCACACACACAAAAATCAGGTCCTGCCAACACCAGCCTTCGGCCACACATTGGGAATTCAGGCGGCGCGATTCGATAATGGGCCTATCAGTTTTTCCAAAGCCCCCTGACTGGCTCCAAGCTACAGCATCTGCTGCAATATGAACATTTGGGTATTCTGGGCATGGCTGCCACAGATAAAGAGATGGGGAGGGGGGGGGGGGGATAAAGTCTCCATTTCAAACACCTGCACACAGGGGAGACCTCGGCACGGATGTCGATGCCTGCCGCCATCCAAGGCTTTGGGCCTGCTCACATTAGCACCTCCCTGAGCACAGACACCTTAAGCTTTTAGCTTTATTAAAGCTGTGCGTGATAGCAGCACCGGGAAGCCTCAGAAGCAGAGGTGGGGAAGCAGATTTGTTGAACTAACTGAACACATCATCAGGCTCATCAAGCCTCAACACCATCTTCACCGACACCACTACCATCACCTCCTCCTCCTCCTCCTCCTCCTCTATCGCCCGGAGCGGCGGAGGGATCGTGCATGTGTGATCTGCATCGACAAGTGTGACTTTTTAATTGCCAAGGTGTGTATCCAGGTGGATAATTAAGTAATGGGCCGGATTACAGGGCCTCTAGTGAGAACTCCAGAGACCGGGGAGAAGGGGAGGGGCATGCAGGCAGCCGGCCGGCCGAGCAAGAGCTGCTTTACTCGGGCAGAGAGCACCTGACCAGAGCTGGCCCCAAGGGGTTGGGGTGTGTACATGCGACACATGCACATGCAACATGCTTCAGAGACCATCTTACACAAGCTCCCCTTAAACTTCTCTGTGACTGAACCTGTACCTTGTATCTAACTAATAATTCTTACAGAGTTGAAGTTTGTATATGTTTATGGTTTTTATTTAACAAAATTGCATTTAGCCCTTTAACAACAACAACAACAACAACCAGATTTGGCTTCCAAAACTATGCAAAAACATCACAAAGCTATATCAATATTGCAATATGAAAAAAATCTTACTATATAGGAGCATGATCACGATACACAATTTGCTCTTCAATATGGCATAGCTCAAGTGTGAAGGATGGATGAGGAGAGAATACGGTAACAAAATGTGAAACGGACAGACAGAGACAGACAGAGAGACAGACAGACAGACAGAAAAATGGTAGGAAACAAGGAACAGCACACATATCCATTCTACTCAGGAGCAAAATAAACATAGCCATTTTAAAAGCCATGAGGGATGTTTGCACTTTTTTAGTCAGTGTGTGTGTGTGTGTGTGTGTGTGTGTGTGTGTGTGTGTGTGTGTGTGTGTGTGTACTTTCCTAGCCATTGTTAGAGCTGCTGCAAGTCCCCAGCACAGAACACGGGACACACACCCATAATGCTGTAAATATATAATTACTCCAGAGCAGGTGGCACATTTAGAGAGAACAGTGCTCTGGGAGTTACTTTCAAAGGCCTGATCTGGCAGAAGGGCCACTTTAAAGCAGCTGCCTGCACTATGCACCTCTCTCTGGGGAAGGAGTGGGTCAAATATGAGTGGGTCACTCACTCTTCCTCACACACACACACACACAAATGAGGGCCATCTAAGTAAGTAAAAACACTGTTTAAGGGGTCCCTCATGCACAGACTGAGAATGGACATCAGCAGCAGTTTCCACACTTTCACTAGCGTCTCACCCAAAGATATCTATACGCATATCTATCTATGGTCTCACCAGTGCTCGTGTGGAACCTGAACATCTATTTATACATTAATACATCAATTAAAGCATGTTCCATTATATTATTACATCTGCACGTCAGTTAGTCCATACCAGCGATTGGTTGTCCCAAAACCCCTGAATGCAGGGCCTTAACTACACTTAGGGATTCACTACTCTAGAGGAATGAAATAGCAGGAAGTGATGACGCTGATGGATTTGTGTCCGACAGGAAAGAGAGCCCTGCTTCGCCCTGCACAGCCCTAGCTACTAGCTCACTGCTCTTTATTTGGGAGCGTGGCATGCATGTTTAGTACAGGCTTAGGAGAACAGGATGAGCCAGCATGAGTGAGAAGGAGGCATGGATGTATAATACACACACGCCTACTGAGCGTGTGTTCTATCTGTGTGTATATGTCTGCTGTGTGTGTGTATGTATGTCTGCACCTGCCGTGTAAGTCTGCTTTATGTGTGTGTGTGTGTGTGTGGACAGGAGGTGAGCATGTGTTCTCAGCCTGTGGGCCTCCTTAGTGCTGGTGGCACATATGCACTAACGGCCCACACCGTTCTCTCCCTCCCTCTTTCCTCATCTCCCTTTCTCTCTCTCCCTCTCCTTTCTCCCTCCCTCTTCTTTCCTCCCTTTCTCTCTCCTTCCCTCCATCCCTCTCTCCCTCCCTCCCTCTTCTTTCCTCCCTTTCTCTCTCCCTCGCTCCATCCCTCCCTCACTCCATCCCTCTCTCCTTTCCTCCGTTTTTCTCTCCCGCCCTCCCTCTCTTCTCCCTTTCTCTCCCTCCCTCTCCCTCCCTCCGCTATGATGTGTGTAGCAGAAGCGGTTGCTGCAGTAATCCCCACGGCTGTAATTCCCTTTTAAACAGCCTCCTTCTGCTGCTGCTGCTGCCGCCACTGCCTCTGCGTGCCACGCCAGCTCAGCCCAGACGTGTGCACACACACCCACACACAGGGACACAGTTGTTACACTACCTATCTAGGGAATTTTTCTGAAATGTACCAATATGCACACGCACACACCAAAAATCAGAAGAATGCGCACACGCACACACCTCAGACAGACACACACCACCTTAATTTACAGTCTCAGCCTCTGCAATAACACCACCAATGCACATACCGGTATATAGAACAGAGCGAGCGAGCGAGAGAGAGCGAGAGAGAGAGAGAGAGAGAGAGAGAGAGAGAGAGAGAGAGAGAGAGAGAGAGAGAGAGAGAGAGAGAGAGAGAGAGAGAGAGAGAGAGAATCTACCCAGCGTATCACTCATGACACACACACACCATGACGATGCCTTTAGTTGGACTTCTCTCAGCAGAGCTGAAGCAGACACCCTCTCTGCTCCCCCACCTACCCCCCCACCCCAATTACACACCCCCACACTTTTTATTAAAAAGAAAAAAAAAAAGTGGGAAAAACAGAATACAAAGCAAAAAGCGTGCCCCCTTTCCTGGCAGATTAGTATGGCACACCATCTAAACCCGCAGTAATCACAATGCCAGAGGGGATTAATACATGTGGCAAACTGGGCCGTACAAAAAAGCCCTCGGCTCCACTGTTCAGTTCTGCTCGCCACACCCAGCGTGCACACACGCACACTAGCGGGTCAATTACAAACACACACACACACACACACACACACACACACAAATAGAGCAATGGTGCACACAACACAACTGGTTCGGAGTGTGTGTGAGTATCAGTGTTAAGCTGTGAGGTTGTCCTCTTCATACCTGCGCCACAGACGATCCCCATTCATCAGTATCCAATTAAGGAGCGTTCAGAGGGGAAATGGGTAAGGCGCCCGACTTAGGAGCGAAATGTTTAGGAGTCAGTTTAAGACTTGGAAGGAAAACACCCGGTGTGCGCGCGTGTGTGTGTCTCCAAAATTGTAAACAAAAACACTCAACTCGACTGGCCTTGATCCACTCAAACGATGTGCCAGTGCTTATGTGATACGAGTAAGCCTCATAACAAAAGATGAGGGAATGGATAGTGAAATGGAGTGGATGAACCGCGACGCACACAAACACATAAAGCTCTCTGCTGGAACAGGGAGGGAGAGTGGGTGGGAGGATGGACGGATGGATGGGGAGAGAGGAGTGGGGTAGGGAGGGGAGGGGAGGAATCTTCGTTTTGCCCAGCCAGAAGTTGCTGTGCCAACGACATAATGTTGTAATTTGTTTGTTTGTTTGTTTGTGAGGTTATGGGAGGGAAGCAGGAGGTGGGGTGTTTGTTTTTTTGTCTTCACGTTGGACGCTGTTGACCTAGAGTGTGCGTTTCACATCGCCTTTTCGGAGATCGATGGAGTGGTCACGGCCGAGCCAGCAGTCATGCCAACGCCATCCTGAAGAATCGTGTGGGTGTTTCAGAGCAAAGAGAGATCCATATATGGAAATGGAAATGGCTCTAGGCAGAGAGAATAAGTCTTATGTTGTTCTCCCATTCCTCCCCCTGCCTAGTCAAAGGGTGCAACACTTAAAGCATCAAAAGAGTTCTCATATTTAAAAACCTCACTGACACCTCTTTGTATAGTTCTTTTCTGCTGTAGTTTTGTCATATTTGCTCATTGGCTGTTATGTCATGATGAACAAAATATCGAAAAATCTCTAGGACATCTCTACTCTATATACTACACATACATAAACATAACTCATACATGCAGTGTAGACGTACATATACATGTGTGTGTATATATAATGGGGGGGCAGCCGTGGCCTACTGGTTAGCATTTCGGACTTGTAACTGGAGGGTTGCCGGTTCGAACCCCAACCAGTAGGCATGACTGAAGTGCCCTTGAGCAAGGCACCTAACTCCTCACTGCTCCCCGAGCACCGTTGTTGTTGCAGGCAGCTCACTGCGCCGGGATTAGTGTGTGCTTCACCTCACTGTGTGTTCACTGTGTGCTGTGTGGGTTTCACTAATTCACAGAATGGGATAAATGCAGAGACCAAATTTCCCTCACGGGATCAAAAGAGTATATATACTTACATCATCTACCTATATTGAGGATTTGGGTTGATTACATTATTTTATTTCAAAGACAAATACAATACATTTCACTTTTGGTTTTTGGGACAATGTTATTTGGATGAATTCCAATTCTATTACAATGAGTCCCCCATAAATGCATTACAATACTGAAGTGGTGCAAACTGCAATAAGAGTTGCTTTCATGATTGCTGTCCCAATCATCTTTCTTAGGTCTGCAGCACCTTGCAGCCATTTCTGTAACCATGCCAGCCAGCCAGCCATTTGTTTCCGGTAATTCCTCCACAAGAAACAAAAATTAAATTCTACTTCAGAGGGGAATACACAATAGGAGCTGTCCCACAATGTCCAGACACTCATTAAATCTGGGCTGCATTACTCATTGTTGTTTCAAAGAACTACACTTTTGACCATGAAGAATCTCTTGACTAAAATGCAAACAAATTACCACCCTTCTACTTGTGGAGACAAGAAATCTATTGGTCTCTCTTCAGATCCAACACGCTTATATAAAACACCTCTCTTAGGTGTGATGAAAGGGAAATGAGCTAAAGCTCATTTTTGGAAACTAGAAATTAAAATGGAGATTGCTGTCCAAGCTTTGGTCCATATTTTCATATTATCTTGCTTTATGTTCCTCTTCTATAAATGCACTACTCATCTGTTGCCCATGTAGATTTCAGCAACACTTAAGCACTAGGAAAGTTTCTGTTGCCAGTCGCATCTGAAATGCATTACGCCAAACCCACGGTGTGGGGATTTTCCATTCTCCTCTGCTTGCTCAATTTCGCTCATCACGTTGGATGAAAGCCACTGAATACATGTAAACACAAACATCTCTCAGCGCCTGTGGAGGGCTGACAGAATTAGGCTTCCTGTTCAGGCCGCTCCTCACAAAATCTAGGATTAACCCTTAGAACCCAGAAGCTGTTTTTAGGGCATTTTCACTACCTTTCTACATAAGGATTTATTCTGGTCATTGAAAGTGCCACACACACATATGAGGGGCGTGTCTCATTTCGGAGCATTCGCGCTACCTAGCACTGGTTTTCTGTGACCGCATAGACCGGACCTGGCTGGACCAACGTTTTTTTAAATGGGACTGTCTAGCCTAAAAGAACGGATCTGTTATGTCATTAGCCCGAGTAGGCCTACTGATCTTTCGAACTCATGTTCGTGAAAAGCATCCTTTCAGATCAACGTGTTACGTTTTATGTATAGGTTACAATAATATGAACTAGGCTAACTGAGTGAGAGCAATCATCAATCTATTTGAATTATTAAAAAGATATACAATTATGCAAGTCCTTCCAAACTAAAATAATTGAGGTTTTTTTTTAGCTGCTGCTCCTTTCCCCATCATTTAGCATGTTTACATTGATTAATTTAGCAGACACTTATCCTAAGAACAACATTCAGGCTACAATGCAAAGGAATTGTCATCAAGGAATTAATTGCGGCATCTGTCAATATTAATTTTTACTACTTAATTAAGACTAGTCAAAAATGCGATAGGAGGGTACATGGCCATATAGCCCCACCGGCTAAAAAGCAATCACACAAGTGTCGCTTTACTTTTCAAGAGAAGGCAATTTCAAAGGGAGTTGGAGCATATTCATGTGAGTAGCCTTGGCCTTTTTCTTTCTAGCCTGGTTAAAACCAAACTTTAGAGAGGTAGGTGGGCACGGGCAGCGTAATTTCTTTTTGCTGACATGTAGACCAATTTCAAATACTTGGGAGGGAAAGGAGGGAATATCAACAGTTAAGGCAGCCTGGCTAGGACGGCAGAATAACGTAGCCTATAGCCAGACAGCTGTGATCGGTTGAGTAACTTATGGTGGTGACTGTAGCTAATGGTCGTTTGCAGACATATCTGATTGAATGCATCATATTGCACTTTATCTTACTTGTTAACTGACCTGGCTTCTAGACCGATACGTTTTTCCAACTGCAATGTTGACAAATATATTTGTGGTTCAGCTGCTGAGCATCCATTTAGCAGAGGTTTTCATCTCTTGTTGTGCTGTGTTGTTGTAGGGCTAGATGTCTTTCATTATCTCGATCATGCACAAAGCATCATGACCACATACCTTTGCCACATAAAATAGATCGCTATAGTAGGCTATTTTCTTAATGCACATTTACAATGTTAGTAATCAGACTTGCTTTAGGCTTACTGGCTATGTTAGGCTACAACTCGCGAAAACTATGTTGTGATCTACAGCGGCATCGTGTGTGTCAGGCTGCGGTTCAAACACATTAGTTCATTTGAACTGATGAAATTGTATTTGCCGCTTTGCTAATGGACAAATTAATAATTTATCAAAATGAATTTGTTATTATCCGTCCGTAAGTTAGATGCCACAAACAGACGCTTTAATAAACCTTTGGTGGATGTAATCCTCCCTTGAACTAATTATAGCCTTTATGCAAAATGACATCAACTAATTATAGCCTGCATGCAAAATGACATCAACTAGTTTCTTTAAATGTGTTGTTTAACAGTCTTCTAATAGCCCAAGTCGTGGAAAATATAGTAGGCCTAATAGACTACTGACCAGTGATCATATCTGAGCATGTTAATATGACTTGTTGATAAATAATTTCAATTTGAAATGTTTGAACAGATTTATTAAGTGTGCTTGCAAAGCAGCACACTTATAGTTCTTCTTAAGTTTTATTTTTCCCGTCTCCCTAATTTTTTGTCAGCTCTAGCGCCTAGGCCCTTTGAGACAGAGACACCGTTCCAACTTTAAAACGTCCGGTGAGTACCGGTGTAAGTTGCTCGCGAAGATTATGTCAGGTGGGCGTGTCGTTCGTCCACCATATTGGATTGAACAGAAAGTGAAACTAAATTTTCACAGGTCACATATTTGGCCCGAACGCCACGAAACATGACGTACATCATCCTTGGACTTAGCAAGGAGAACAGTAGCTATATATAGCTTACATAATAGAGTTGTTTTTCACATTGACGGTATTCAAATTAAAATTTTAATTATTGTTAAATATCATGATGGGAGAGTATTATTAAAAATGTTACAAGTATGCAAATGCATATGTTTACGGGCATTTAGGTTTTACTGTGTTGTTTTGTTATAAAGACATGCAAGGCATTCTGGGCCGTAATGAACAGTGGTCGGCAGCACTCCATAGGCTACGTATTAATATGAATAGGTGTTTCTGTAAACCTAGGGACAATAAACAGCTATCTCTGTTACAAAAACGAGCTGGTAATCGCTCATTGAAGAGGGAACTATGATAAAAAGATTGTTTTCCTAAAAGCATGGAGTTGACGAAAGAATAAGCAAGCAATGTCACGTTAATGTTAAATAGCCTACATCTGAACGCTAGGTGGCAACGTTGTATTACATTTCACTAGTGTACTTGAAATACGGTGTGAGCTTCACAAGTAAGGAAGGTGCAAATATTATGTAATTTATCATGGGAAATTATTGGAAATGTTATTTCTTGTTTATTCTAATTGCAAACCACACACATCCATTCATAATCACACGTACACTTTTAATACCTTGAAAAGACTCTCATTTTGTTTATTTGATGTTGCCTAGCAACTGGAACAGACTTCAGGGCAAAGATTCTAGAACAGAGCTTTAGAGAGACACGTTTTGAGTTCGTGGCCAAGTACCTAAAATATCGGTTTCCATGTGTATGTGCTGGATGGTGTGCTTCCTTTATGAAAGTAAGTGTTTTAGAGTTACAGACATAATGAGTCCTGTTGTAGTGGTCCACATAAATGTGCCCCTTCTGTTATTAGAATGCTAAGCGGAGATTTAACATCATTCATTTCTTGTGTGGCTAGAAGCTAGCTAGCTAGGTCATAGGGAGGAGATGTTGCTGTAACGTTATGGGATTTATGTTGCTTAGCGTAATGCCATGGTCATTTGATACGAGATGCTTGTACTCGTAACTTCGTCACTCGTAACTTTAGGACTCCTATTTTTTTTTTACTAAGAGTAATTCAGGAAGCATTTTAGCCCTAAAAGTAGCGCCTGAGTCTGTGACAGCTTAAGCTAGGACTCCTAATAAGACCGATTCACAAACAATGTTTTGTGGTGGCATTTCACGTTGCAATGTTTTGAAATGCGTCTAACAATCACGAGGGAACAATTTTGCATTTTAGGCATAACTAAGGGATGCAGTAACACCACCAAAAACAACCAAAACTAGCCTACTCATTGTTTACATGTACATTAAATGTAACGTTTCATTGTGAATCAAATTAAAAGATTCTCCTCTTTGTAAACGTTGGCATAGGCATATGGTGACAGATTAATTTAATAATGTTGCTGCGTGAATCACGGTAAGCGTGAATGAAGTGGCCACTTCTTAATGGGACTCACTGTATGGAAGTAGGCTAAGTAAAATAGAGAATAAGATAAAGTTAGGATATGCCCGCTTGACAACGGCAGAGATAACTGGCCTTTGGCCATAGCAACCATCCATTTAGAACGACTGGCCTTCATAGCAACCAAGGATTTTAGCTGTGATTCATGTAGCTACGGTATGCATGCAATGTGATGCAAAGTATAGAAAGGTGATGAAATATACAGAGACAGGTCAAGAAATATAGTGCAATGTAGACAGTAGTATACAGTTGATTTAAAGAAGGTAATTTAGAGTAATATGAATTAAATATAAATATGTGCAGTGTATTAGCAGTTCTCATACAATAAGTAGAATAATGTATGTAGATGTAGCAGTAACACTATAATAGTAGAAATAATAATATAGATATATGCAGTGTATTAACAGAATATAATAAAACCGAATAAATCTGGATATTCAATATGACAAATATATAACAGATATGTACATAACATACAGCTATGTGCAGTGTGGAAACGGTAGACGTCTGAAGAAGGGTGATTACCTGAAACGTCACGGAAAAATAAAAACAAGTGGGAGCAGAAAACCCTGGTTTTTCTCTTTTTTGTCCAGTGTGGAAACAGTCATTGTAGTTCAGAAACAACATTATAAGAGTAGTAAGAATAAGTCTATGTGCAGGATGAATAGTATAAAGATCAGTAGAATAACTATATATAAATGTAATTACAGTAGGCCTATGTACATTTGTAAATAAATAGAAAACTATGGGTGAGAGGGATAAATTAATTTTATTTAATCGTAAAAGTAAATTGCATTCAAATAAATTGCAATTAAAAATCTTTCCAGTAGGCTTTAATGTCACACAAAAAGTACAACCAAAGCTGAACTTGATCAACTAGAACGTCTAAAGCAGGGGTCTCAAACTCAAATGAGCTGGGGGCCAATTCTGCCAACGTCATCTGATTGGAGGGCCGGCTATTTCTGAAAATGCAATGTTCTTTTTTTCAAATACCACACAAAACTGCAAACAGAAAGTGCAAGTGTTTTTATCTAATTTTAGACACCTGTGCTAGCAACCTTAGCTTATAAATAAAATAATGATAAAATAAATATTAATACAAATTATAAAATAAATGAAAAACATAAAAACAGGTATGTGTGTGTGTTTCACACCAAATAAAAATATTTCCTCTCATAACTTTTTTAAACCTGGCAAACTAGGCATCAGGGTTAAGAAAGCCATTGCCAACACCATTGGATTTTTATATCAAAATTTCAAAAGGCCATGGCTTGAAAGTGGTCAGAGATAAAGTCCTACTGTAAATGTAAAAATCTTTGAGTAAAACAAAAGTTTATGAAGGGGGTAAATTTACCCATCTAATTTGTCACTGGATGGCAAGCACCTCAAATTATGCACCTTTTAGTAAATACTGGATGAACATATTTAAGCAGGTTTACTTTTCTTTTTTCATATTACCCACATAACAAATTAACAGGAAAACACCTAAGATGTATACCAACACCTAAGATGTTGTGGTTTAGTAATAGATTACTACAATATAGGCCTATAATAAAGTATTCTGGTCAAACAGTTCCTATCGCGGGTAATCTGCAGTACCCAGAAGTTCGCATCATATTGCGGGTGACTTTGTAGTTCTTTAGAGCCCTATTTCTACTAGCCCTGCTGTCTGTACCACATCCATTACGGACACTATTATCACGATTACCACTGCAAACTCCAAGCTATGTTGGGCAGAGGGTCGAAACAAGCATGGTATGCTTAGTGGACACCGTTGTATACACGCACCTCCATTCACAGACGCACCGTGACTATCACTGTCATAGACGATCGATCATAATCTCCAAAAGGATATTCTTCTTCAGAATTAGAATAGGTGAATAACATAGCTTACCTAAGACTTCATCACACGTGAACATTTTTCAACATTTGGTGTAGGCCTATTTCTACTTCAATTTCTGCAACACTGTGGCCTGCATCGCTTCCGCGTCATTACATATGCACGTCTTTGTGTTTCTCGCGTGTAATACAAGTATTTCCTGAAAACTTCGCAGCGATTTTGGGTTTGAATCAAGCTCTGGATGTCTTGCACATAGTGGAGCAGAGTAGGCCTACAAATGAGATGTCACCGTACCTGGATCTATCGTCTATTTTAAGCAGTATCGTTGTTTGTCGCAATTAATAGCCTCAAGGGCCGGATTACATTATTATTTTGTCATACGTCGCGGGCCGGAATTGGGCAGGACGCGGGCCGGATTTGGCCCGCGGGCCGGGTGTTTGAGACCCTTGGTCTAAAGAACCAGAACTTGAGTGTAGTTTTTTGCTGGGTCCCAGTCCATGTTGGTCTGAGGGGAAATGAGAAAGCGGACAGTGCTGCTAAGCAAGCCCTCAATGAAGAAGTCACAGAATGTCAAATCCCTGCCCCAGACCTTAAACCTATACTGAACTCTTACATCTCAGATAAGTGGCAATCTGAATGGGATTAAAATGTACCAACAAGCAAGCAAGGACTGAATTTTTTTTTTTTTTAGCACGTTTTCATGATCCACTGGGTTGTTATGGGCCACACAAAATACGGTGTTGCTAAAATTACTCCTATTGTGGCTATTAGACACATGCGTTCATGAGTATCCAGCTACATTCAATGAGTTAAGTAAAATACATTCACACACACACACAAAAAACATCACTAATGTTGTGGACATTCCTTTATTCTGAGATACATCAATAGGCTCTCAAAACAATCCCAAACAGACATAAGGTCTTTATAGAGCAAATCCATATAGATTATTTGTCAAATAAACCAGTAAAACAGAATTAGGGGATGGAATATATAAAATTCACACTCATAGCTCATATTTCTTTAAATAAATCAGTGAAAAATTATCCTGACAAACAAGCAGCTTTTTAATGCCTTGGTCATATTTCATAATTTAAATTCCTCTGTAGGTTACCTGATAGCCCAGTTTGAGAGACGCAAGACGCGTGACATTATTTATTTTTGCAGCCAATTACTGCGGTCATTTTATTTTATTGATTTGATCTTAGTCATAGAAGCTAAATTCGAAGGCAGGCCAAAGGTAAAATCCAACGAACCGCATTCAACCCGCAAGCCAATAGTTGAATAGCCCTCTCCTAGAGCTTTTGAGATATTGCCACTGCTCCAACACTAAAAGGCACTGTTACAATGCCTGGATCAAGCCAGGTTCAGCATAGCGTATGCCACTGTCTGCTCACGTTGGTGACCGGACCAGGGCAAGCACACTTTTGCAGTTCCCGCCGGAAATGCAGTCTAGTTTAGAAAGTGGTTCTAAATTTAGGTTTGATACGGAAATCGGCTACATAGCTTAACCATAGTTCACATTGAAACCCGATCATTTAATTTAAATGTTATTAAACCGTTTATTAAACGTTTACATGTGTAGGATCTGCCGACTGTCTCGCCATGTCTTGAATGAAACGTCATAAACGTATCGAATCTTGGGGGACCAGGTAGGCCGCGAAGCATACACCCGATGCGCACTCCGTTTCGGGGAAAAGAAGGGTGGATTTGTCGGCCAAATTCGAAGGAGCCCACGAAATGGGACAGCACTAGTCGCGCTACTATGACGCAACCGGTCTACGAATCTGGCCTTAGAACCATGTAGCCCCTGAAATGAGACACGCTCTATATATTGTTTTTTCAGCAGAGTCTAGGCTATCCAGATCTGCCATCATTTCATGTATTAGTAGTTATTCGTTAACCCTGTTGCAAAATGGATTAAAAGCAAGAAAGAAAAGATTTTTGGAGTGCGACCATTCTGTTATTTTCTGTGAGTTCCCTGGACCACGCACCCACAAGTAAAGAAACAAGAGAACAATCAGGAGAGCGCAGTGTTTGCAAAGAAAATGTATTAGTACTAGCATTAGGTGTAGGGGAGACTGTCCTGAATCTGGAAATATCATTGCCATGTTGGAGGGATACTCTGTGGCTGAGCAATTTACAGAAATATGTGGTGTATGATTTACGGAAATAAATGCCATTTTTTATTTAGTGATGAAAAATGACCTTTCTGCACTCCATATCTGTGACACGAAGTGATCGGACCTAACCCGAGTTTGCGTGTTAGCCTGTGTGTGCCTATGGTGTATGCACTCATAATGATTCTCAACTTTTTACTGCATTGCCATGAACAAAGTAAAGGCAAAAAAGGTGTTTGTTGAACAAATTGGGATGCAATTTGAGCCTTGAATTGGATGCCATGCAGGAATTTGGATCTCAAAACCGGATTATGAACATGCTTTGCCATAGAGAAACACATGATAGCGTTGGATTATAAACATGCTTTGCCACAAAAACAGACAAAAACATGGGGTAAGTCCAGCTATATGAAGTTATTATTTTGCCGTCACTTTGTCTGTTTTTTCAAATGATAGCTCTGTGTCTCCTCTTTCATCCGACACAGAAGAAAGGGTGTGTTTTTTTTGACGCACTTTGCGTCAATTGGGTTCTAAGGGTTAACCGGCACCTCCGCATCAACCTACTCGGAGGTTGGGGAACACTCAGTGCTTTGGCTGAGGGGTACAGACTCACTGCCATTTTGGCTAACGGATGTTCATAATTGATCTCAACAGCCTATCACAATTACACCCCCTTCTCTGTTCTCTGTGCTGACCGGCTGGCTCGGACCTGGCTATTTTGTTTCTGGACAGGATGGAGACTGTACGATTGTCATGGGGTTTTTGTGAGCACACAGCCAGAACCGGCAGCTAGAAGAGGATGAGGAGCCATTCACTGTATTGAATTTGAATCACAGATACACACAGAGTGAAGAAAATGAAAAATAAACACAGAGTCACTTCCTGGATAATACTAGGGAGAGTCCGACCCCAAACACTGTTCCTCAGAGAGAAGACTACAACCACCCCCAAGTACCGGTCAGAGCCCATGAAGACATTGCTAATGACGTGCAAAATCATGATGCGGGAACAGCCATCTCTGTCTGCTGACAAGAATCTTAATGCAAACCTGGAGAGTACATTGAACGGCTATCCATCTACAAGCAGCCAGACTGCTGCTTGTAGAAAATGCTAAAATGATACAGAAAACGAAGAAGAAAACCAGACCGTCGGTATCGAAACTTGCATTCAGAGCAAACACAATTTTTTCCTTCAACTATATAGGAGGTACAGTGCACAAAAAGAGCAGGAAAAAAAACACATTTACATACATCCTACATTTGTTCCCCACATATAGTGACCCTTTCGAAATAAACAAGGGAGAGGGTTTCTGTGCGTAGGGAAGAATCAGTTACATACAGTATAGTGCAGAGAAGAGGGCAGACGCAAGCGAGGCACAGAGAGAGCAAGAGAGAGAGAGCGAGAGAGCAAAAACTAGAGAGAGAGCAAGAGAGAGAGAGCAAAAACTAGAGAGAGAGCAAGAGAGAGAGAATATGTACTAGGTGGGCGTCTGCTGCATTATGCTTATATGCTGGAGAAACTACTGGCTCACAAGATAAAGCAGGCCTAAAATAAATCATAAAGAAGGAGTGAGGAGAGATATTGCCATACTGTGCAAGACAGCCCTCAGTAATGAAGAGTAAATGTGTGTGTGTGTGTGTGTGTGTGTGTGTGTGTGTGTGTGTGTGAGAGCAGAGCAGATGCAAAAGTGGTGGGCAAGACATTGTAAGAGGGGTAAAAAGTAATCTCAAGAGATTAAGAGCAAGATTTTCACCGCATAATCTTGTCAACTGGCACCCTTTTCAAATTAACCTGCACTCATTTAAGGGAAAAGAGGGGAAAAAAAGCTTCATGCGCTGCATAATTACTTTTACTACAGAAGTACACAGATGTAGAGAGGTGTTGGTTACAGGCATGTAACCATATTCACTAAAACCTGGTAAATATAATGTCCCGCAACCCCATACATGACCCGTCTACAACTTGTCAAATAAGACCATTTTCATATTGTGTCCTCACATTAAGCTCATCGTTCATGCCCCTCACATTAGATGGGCCTTTTAAAATGGAGTAACCGCACCATCTGTTTAAAAAAAAAAAAAAAAAAAAAAAAATTATAATAACAAAAAAAAAAAAATCTCCCTACATGATCC
The DNA here is from genome assembly GCF_018492685.1 of Alosa sapidissima. Classification (NCBI taxonomy): domain Eukaryota; kingdom Metazoa; phylum Chordata; class Actinopteri; order Clupeiformes; family Clupeidae; genus Alosa; species Alosa sapidissima. Next base: position 16,353,415 of record NC_055962.1, read on the forward strand.
GAAGCCTTTTGAAACTCGCTGAGGGCTTCAACCCACTTTGAATGACGAAGCAGAAAGCTGTCATTGGAGGGATGGGGGGTGAGGCTGGGGTGTGAGGGGGGTGGCAACAAAAAGCGGTCATTTTAAAAGGCCATCTGCCTTCAAACTGTGACTCAACCATCAGTGGGGTTAAGAAGGATTAATATTTCTATTTTCTCCTGCTTTACACCACATACTCCCCTCCCTCTCTTGTGCACACACACACACACACTCTGCAGCAAACTTTCTCTGGTATAACCACCAAATGCTTTTCAAAACTATGTTAAAAGGATCTTACCCCCAAACCCAACACACACACACACACTTCACTCTCATCTTAAAGCGTCTGGTCTGCATCTCCGGCATGGTGAATTAGTCATGGGAACAGACACTGCCACCTCGCCAGTGCATTCCCCCTCATCACCTGACACAAACTTTGTGTCAGGAGGAAACCCCCACCGCTTTGATCACAGCCACCCACGCACGCACGCAGGCAAGCGCGTGCACACACCCCAAGCTTTTTGTCCTTAGTTTGTGATCATCAATGACAGTGGCACGCCCAACCCAGTAATGCAATAATAAAGACTCTACTGTAGGTGGATATGATGCAGTCATGTCTTGGGGCCAAGTGTTACTCTGCCATTTTGTCATGGAAGTTCAACATCTGGAAACATGAAATAGCTGGTCAAAATGTGTACACCGAATTGCGACAGCGATTGTAATAAAAGCTTGTTCGGCTTCACAAAAGCACCCCTCACTACGTGCTTTTCATTTGAATCGGAGAATCCGCTGCTTGATCTTCACTCATTGGATTAATTTGGAATGTTTAAAAACCTACTCAGCATTCAAATACATGTATAGTGCCAACTCTCTCACAACGATCTGCGAAGGTATCCCAGAACATGTGTCGAAGCTCAAAAGACACTTGTCACATCGCGACAGCCGTCAGGGCTTAGCGAAGCTGTCGCAGTCAGAGACGCCGCAGCACAGTCAATCAATAACACCAAGAGGAACACAAAGGGAACGCCGTGCATCTCAGAATTAATGGGGCACATCCTTCAGAGGAACTGTGGTGACTGACTATGCGTAAAGCTATCCATTACACTCAGAAAAGATGGCCGAGGAAGAAGTGTATCGATGCACTAGAGGCAGGCTAAATCTACTGGACATGTCCAATAATAACCAGGAAGCAGTCAGCAGAAAACACTTTGGTAAGGGCAGCCTTCATCATCCATTGGTGCAATGAGGAAGGGCTACAGTACTGGACTGCACAGTATTAAATTAAACTGGCTCGAATTGCGGTCATCAACATGCTCTCCATGGAGAAATAGTGGTTGTTTCCCCAAACACACTGTTTACTGCACAAGGGTTATTTTTGTCCAATAGAGTACCGAAGTCTGACGTAGCGTTTCCATGACGGCAGAATCACTGGATCTAAACAAACTTTCGAAGTGGCTTAAATAGCATTGAATGTAGACATGTGGTACCATTTCTAGCTAATAAATTGTTTTTAAATATAGGCTATAGCCATTTAAACGTGCTTTACCTGCTAGGCAGTAGCTTACCCACATAACACGGATTCCCTGGCAGGTGTGATATAAAGAAACAACATTTCAGTGGATATTTCACGTCTTCTCAAAGACTGGCGGCTGTTAAGAGTGAGGTTTTTTGCTTAAAAAATAAAGCCAAAATACGTCCGTGTATTTAAGGATTTTAACTGCATGCTGTGAAGTTACATGCAGATCTCTTTTACGGAGGAAACCCATGCTAAAATAAAACTCTGTAGTCACAAATTTGATCGTGTTGGTATGAATATATGTTGTAGTATGGGATTCCTACAGTGTAAAAAAAATATACTAACATCTTAGAAACGTAAAATTATGGAATTAGATTAAGAAAGCCACCGCTAATGGGGATTTCAATGGTTAGATTGATTTGTTTAGATCCAGTGAAATTGCTGCCTTGGCAACGCTACGTCATGGCTTCGGTACTCTATTGGCCTGGACTGAGATTCTCCTTCTGAATATTTAGAAAACAACTATGTTATGTGAACTGGAGCCTTGTAGGACATCTGGAGCAGTTCTACAACAGATTCTGGATCTGCATCTACAATATTTGATTGTAGTAGTTTGACTGTAAGACTACCAGCAATAGGCTACCTGTTTCTCTACATGTCTAGTCTGATGAGGAGTGAATTATTTTATTGGTTCCTTCTAGAATTCTACACGAACGATCTACAGTTTCAGTGTTCTTTATACAATCTATGGGGAAAATCTCTGAGGGCAATTGTTGCATCATAGTGCGGAACTCTCGGTTCATGAACATTCTAATAATATATTTGTGACGGTACTCCTCAACATGTCTAGAAAGAGATAGATCCCACTCTCTCCTCTCTCTATTAATCGATCCGCTCATCTGTGCATCCCTCCATCCCCACCCCTCCCCTTACCAGGCTCAGTGCAGTTCTTCTCCTCCGTCTCATTGCCGTCAGGAAAAGAGGCCATGAGTCTCCTTCCCCAGTAGTTGTCGTGGTGATGCACCTCATGTCCGCCATCCACCAGCATCCCATGACCTGCGACAGACAGAGGAACAGGAAAGTTCACTTCAGCAAACGCAAATATAAAAAAACACACAAGTCTTATGATCAACAAGGAAAAGGACCAAGACATGAGATCTTAAAAACAGCTTCCTTAGTCATTAACCCATGATGTCAACAGGAACAAACTGGTGCCCGTTTGAGTCATTAAACCATGATGTTGGTTGATGACAGTCCTTTGACCTGTGACAATGAGGATTAGCCCATGAACACAGTCTACACAGATGAGAACCTCCACAAAATGGAGGTTTCACGTGGCAAGCGGTCTTAGCACTAATACCATTCTATTCATCTGATCGTACTGAAAATCGGGGATTCATGGGTTAAGTGTAAGACACAATTCCTCCAAAGAAAGAAAAGAAGAAAAAAAAAAAAAAACAGGTTTTCCCCCAGGCTCTACCAGGGAGCTGAACATGCAGTTCACCTCCAACCCAAAGGATGCCAACAGCAGCAAACTATGCCCCCAAAAAAAGGGGAAGAAGCATTACTCATAGAGCTATCTAATGACCTTTGACACAATTGCCTTTAGCATTTGCAAATGTCCAACTTGGTTAGAACATTCTTAATTGATGATCTACAACCATAATCTGGAGTAAAATATATCTGGACTAAATGTTTGTGTGATTTTCTGGTATGCAGCCAGTTACTGCAGTTCTGAAGTAAATAATAAATCAGTGTTAAGTGTGATTAGATATAGTTTCTCATTTAGACTAGTATAGAATTCTGTGAGTAAACAACAAGAGTGTGACTGACATTCAACACGGACACTACCCGTGCTTCATAAACTCATCATCCCCTAGTTCTATGGGATTAGTCATTTGGGGCTTTTCAACGATTGTAACCTCATTCACTGCCAACTCACTCCAAACCCTTCCCCCCGTTGGACCCTCTGTGGGGTAGGGAGCGGGTGCCCATTGCCACGACTTAGGCACCACCACCAAAAAACTAAAAACGTCCAGGTTCAATCTCATCTGTTCAGTTGGGGTCACGGGTGGGGAAAAAAAACCTCTCCAGACTCCCCCCCCCTTTCTTGCTAATTTGTTCCTGCTTTTTGTTAAAGCAAAACGGCAATTTTAGTGCCGTCCAAAATAGCAGCTTTTTAATGAGTGTAGAAACTCTGCTGCTGGTACGGCCACGGGCCTGTCTGCTGACCGCTCCGATTTGAGACTTGTTCTGTTTGTTTATTTATTTATTTATTTATTTATTTATTTATAACTGGACGAGGATAGAAGATTAAACGGTCACTGTGTGCCGAGTTTAATGGAGGCCTTGGGGCCCATGCCTCTCTGAGAATGTCACTGGCAACAGAGGAGAATGGCGTCGTGCTGGTAATGGTGTGATAAATTAAGCATGCACAAGAAGCGGCTGTAGTAAAGGCTAATATCAGGGAAAAGCTGTGTCTTCACATCAAGACGTGGATGTGTGTGTGTGTGTGTGTGTGTGTGTGTGTGTGTGTGGGGGGGGGGGGGGGGGGGGAACTGGGGTCCCCACCCACGCGCACATGCACACACACACAGTCCTGACAAACCAATGTAAGATACAGGCTAATGACAGCCTGTGCTGTGGTTGTAAAACTACGACCACCACTACCATCATGAGTGTATTATCAGCAACATCTCTCTGGTTAAGCAATTTGCCAAACAAGACAACGCCCTGTCAGCGGGAGGAGCCATTTATGCCAATCTCATCACAAACCGGACATGGAATTATGGACGCCCTATCCAACCCCATCAAATCTAGCAGAAACCCAGATTCATCACACCACTGTCTGTGGATAACACTTTCTGTAAAGAAAGACCTGAGCAGACAACATTTGGAATCACTTACAGAAATAAAAACGGACGACTCACCTCCTTGAACATTCTTTTTGGTAAATACTGTAAATCTGCGACAAAAGAATATTTTTATGAAAAATCACCTAAAAACCCATCTAGAATGGCCGTAAAATAACAATCATCAATATCAACACCTGAATGAAAGTGGACTAATAACGTTTACAGTTGTCCTTTGACTTGTTAAATTAATCTGATGTACATTAATCTATCATAGAATACAACACAAATTCCATTTCATCTCTCACCTAACTCCCAAATTCTCCTGTCCACACGGACGCACGCACACACACACACACACACACACACACACACACACACACGAGAGAACAGGTGTCGGGTTCACGGCCCCTTGATCCAGCATCATAGGGCCAGAAATACACTGTCCTCTTGTCCACTGCTGTAGACTGCCAGGCCCCTACCTCGACAGGTCAACATGACAGTCAAACAACAGGGGTGCCAACACCTGCACCTGAAGACACACACACACACACAAATTCCCACCCTCCTGCAGAGTGTGTCTACAGGCATCTAATGGTGCTCACGGTCTGGGTCAGGATGTGCCCAGGTGGCCTCCATCCATCAGGGGCTGTATATGGAGCCTGTGATCGGTCAGACCTCCAGGAGCCAGGCTTTGACAGACCCATGTTTGAAAACTCAATTGCCCTCTCAAGGGGTGGCAGACAGCAGGGATGGAGAGAGGTACTAGTCTGGTGATGATCATGGCTTGAGTTTCAAGCAATAACACTCCACAAGAGTGTCAGGCAAGGCGTGCTGAAAGTGTAGCGCTGAGTTGCACTCACTGAAAAGCCAGGCTGGCATTTGCCAAGGGCATGTAAATAAACATGCCACGACTGCCCTAGTCCACAACATAGTTGCCCTCTACTCCCCAACAGCCACCTGTATGGTGCGTTGTACATGGAGGTAAGTAGAAGCATAATCTAGCACACACACAGATGGACTATATTTATCGAGGCAGAGGAGCGAAGCTGTTCTAGAGTCGACCGTTACCTGGGTGACCACAGATGGCAGAGGATTTCCAACTGGGTAAAGTGCACCTGAATGAGACCGCCAGCCTCGGATGAAATTACAGGGTGCAAACACTGCAGCCAGCTGTTGCAAGCTAGCCACAATCAGCCACAGCCATTATTGACCCACCCTGTCAGGTAGTCCGCTCTGGCCTCTGTGTTTGGCTAACATGGCCTTAGATGCTCCACGCCAATCCAAATGCAGTTCTAGGCTCACAATCCAAATAATTCAACTGAAGCATATGCTTTGTTCTGCGCCACCTGTTCTCGACACCCCCCACGCCCACCCCCCTCTCTCACACACACACACAGTGGAGGACCGAGAGACAGGACTGAAGGCAGCAAATGAGATTCCTTCTGCGCACCTACTCTCCTTGCTAATAAGACAACAGGGATGGATGGGGAGGGTGACTGATAATGACACTGTGTGTGTGTACGTATGTGCATGTGGGTGGGCGGAGGAGGAGTGGATTGGGGATGAGGGGAAGGCGGTGCATGTGTGCGTACGTGTACGTACATGTGTGTGTGTGTGTGCATGTGTGGGTGCGTGCGTGCGTATGGGGAGGATGCATTGTGTCTTTGCCTTTGACCAGATGCTCATCAATACTTTCTGCACCACCAAGACCCCCACACCCCCCTGCCCCAAACCCACATCAGAACTATCAGTTCTGAATTCCTCTTCAGTCTTGACACTCAGACACACTTGTTGGGCAAGTAACTGGACCCCCCCCCCCCTTAAACTCCACACACACACACACACACACACTTCACCAAATCACAGAGCGGGATGCACAAGCTTGATTGCATAAAAGATGGGCCATTACAAACAACAAAAGCTCAAAGCTCTCTTTTTCACTGACACTCTCATTCTCTCTCTCTTTCTCTCTCACACACACCTTCTCTTCCCCGAAGTTGCTCTTTGTAGATAAGAGATTTACAACTCTCCCAACGATATCATTCCCGAATAATCTTTTAAGCCTCTGGATGGTTCTTAATGTAATTAATAGATCACAGATGCATCGGTCTGCATTGTCTTTCCATATGTGCTGAGGGAATGTTATACAGCTGGGTGGGATGGGGAGGGTTGATTGAGAGCACGGAGTCAGAGTATGTGTTAGAATAGGTTTGTGTACTGTAAACAGTGTGACAAATCACATAATGTGTGAGTGCATGAGCTTCTAAGAGCGATTGTACGAAAAAATGGCTGTGTCTGTGTTTATGCATGCATTAATGTGTGCACATGTGTCTCTGAACATGTGTGAGAGACAGTTTGGGGGGGGGGGGGCATGGGTGTGTGTGTGTGTGTGTGTGTGTGTGTGTGTGTGTCAGGGTGGCGGGGACTTGAGTGTACATGTCTGTAAAGAGCAACTGAACCGTTTGGCCATATATCCCACCGGAGTAGAACCACACATAAATAGCTCAACGCGCAACATATCTACAGTTAAGAACAAGCTGATGCCTTCATTTTTTGGATTAACTGGTGGACTAACAGCTTACTGCTGATCACTATGCCCTCAGTCATCTTAGCAGGTTATAAACCTTGTGTGCAGAATATCAGAACATCATTATATGTTTCGGACATCACACACCTCTGGCTAAAGAGTAGCATTTAGTGAGAGACTGTTCTGGGGAAGAGGGAAAGAGGGAGGGAGGTAGGGAGAGGGAAGGAAAGACGACTGACATTACCTCAACATGCTTAATTCCAATGTCATATCCTCTGGGAAGTTCAATCGGGCCATTTGCTTGTTATTGAGTCATGTCAACACATGCGTGAAGAGCACATTTAAATGTTTACAAACGGTTAGGGGACGCATGTGTTCACGACAGTGGACTTGACTATACTATAAAAAGACGCAGTTGACCGTGGTCCAAGACAGTAGATGAAACGTCAAATATTTTCTGATTTAATCATGAACAAACTGAATTGCATTATCTTTATGTAGACTAACAGTGACAGCGACGTGGGTGAATGCCATCTCCAGGTGCCTGGCACGGGAGGTGATCCCTGCGTGCAGCCCTGGGCGAGACACGTTAATGCCTGGATCGCCGGGTGCTGGTTTAGTGGATCCCTCTTGTTGACCCTGCGCACTATGCATCTCACCCCACTTGTCATGATACGTTACGATGAGCTCGTGACGGATAGCGTGCAATGCGGGAAATAATGACTTAACTTCAAATGTTCCAATCCCAGATCCAGACACGCAGGAAACACAGACCGCGTTTCGGTGAATGGAAAAAAGATTCGGGGTTGTGCAGTCTCGCACACTGCGGCACTTGGACAGACACACATTATGCGCGAGCTACACTGGACCGAAAACGGTCTGCGTTGACCTATATCACGCGAGTCAAGGCCATCTCGTTGGACTCGCATGAGTTTGCCGTGAGCGTAGCGACAACAAACGGCGTCGCATCAGCATATAGTAACGTATAGTAGGCCTAATTTTAAACAAAATCTTAAGTGTATATTATGACATTCTTCACACTGAATGTAGATTGACCAACTAAATATGAAATAATATAAGATCGCGTTAACGTCATTATCGCCATTATGGACTTCAGTTGGCTATATGGGCATTTGGGAAGATACTGTCAAATACATGATTTAGCAGCAATATTAGACTGGGTAAACGTGAGCTCACATGCCCTTGAAACACCCAGCGTGTGCTAAGAAATTATAGCCTACATATATGACAGCGGGCACCACTACCAGTGCATGGGGTGTTTATCTTCAGACATTGCACTGCAGAATTCTCAGCTGTTCCGCTCCGTGCAGCCCCCCCTCTCCATCCTCACCTCCCCGACACTCACCTGCCTTCGTCAGGAGTGCTGACATGCACCACGCCATGAAGAGGACACTGCAGATAAAACACACTTGCACGAAAAGCATCTCCCGCCGCTTGCGAACTTTGAAAATCTTCGCGATTACGGATTTTTTCGACACCTCCATGGTCTCCTCGTCCTGATCCATGTTTCCAACGGGGCGCCGGCGATGACTTTTTTTGTTGTTAGGCTGCTCGTCCGTCGCTCGCGTTGCGGACGAGGAGAAACGACCGATGGAATTGTCCGTTCTCGCCGCTCCACACCGCTCAGGCTCGGGACTCCGTGATCATCTCGAGTGACCGGGGTGCAGATGCGAGGAAGCGGAGCGGACGGTTGGCATGTGCTGTCCAGACACTGCTGTTCAGCTGCTGTCGTGCAAAAAAGATAACGTGAGAGAAAAAACAGTGTAGCTCCCTATATAAAAAAGAAATTACAGGAGACGAGTCCGATTCTTTAGTCAGTTCGGCATTTCTGTCGCAAATCCCAAAATTCACCCTCTAATTCCCTCTACTGTATTAAGTTCCCATGGCTTTCTTCGGCAAAACGCCTGCTCACCGATCTGGAACCGAAACGAAGTAAAATCGTCTGTGGGCACTTATTGTCTCCTAATCATTTCATTTAGTCCAAAATCCTCGGAGAGAGCGCGCGCGGCTCTGTACACGTGCCCGGCTGCGATAATTGAAAGTAATCTTATCTCATCAAGGTTAATTGTTAGGATGGGGTAGTGCTCTTCGTCATGACACCAGTCTGCAATGGTTGACTTCCCCGCCCCTCTAAAGAAATAATCAGGCTTGTCTGACGAGGGAATTGTCCACAGCGCATATGTACTGTTAGGGCAAGATAAACCTTCCTCGCTCTCTCTCCTACACCAACTGCAACTTTTTCGTGGGTGCCATGCGCAGACACGTGATATTTTGCAGCAATAACATCAGATAATTTTTGTCCAGTTTTCTTACAATTGAAACGACAGGAGGTCTACCTTGACACGATAGTTAGCATCGATCATGGCGAAAAAAGTTGCGGTATTCTGGTTTGGTGAACTGAATCACACCAAGTGGCCTGCTCTAAAGAAGGGAGGAAAGTGTGGCGCACTTTTAACATCCCCTCTGCGTCAGTGGTTTTAAGAAACTCTGTCGGGACATATAGGCCTACTCAAAATATGGAAAACTGAAAACAACCTGATGTTGTTTAGACCTGGTTTTCTATAGCGGCGATGTAATCTTCTGATGAGAAAGTAGAAATAGAAAGTTTGTTCAAAGGTGGATTTTCGGGATAACCAGCATGGTTGCTGGATATGTATGATAATCATGCCCATTGCCTAGCTAAAAACAGTGGAAATGTGTTTGAGGAGAACATAGCCATCCACTACATTGCCTCATAATGTCCATCACTCTTCACCCCTGGTTAGGGAAATAACTGAACTAAACCATCAATTATTAGTGAGAGAGCATCAATTGAGAAATAGCCTGGCTCTTGTCTCAGCCCAAGTCCAATTTAACAACTTAAGATCTATAACTGTCATTTCTGACTGTACTATGGTGCTTGAGACATGTGAGTGTTCAAGAGTGTATTGGCCTGATGTATTTTGAATCTACTCTGGAGGCTTGTGGTTCTGTGTTGAAGTGTCGTTGTTCACCACACAAAGGCTGCTTATTTCTAGGCATCATCAGTCACATCTGAGTTTTTGTGATGCAAAGCTTGGTGACAGCTACATTTTGCCAGGTCGGTAATATGTCATACATGCCTCTGGGAGATTAACTGGTCTGTCTGTGTATGTATGAGGGAGCAGGTCACAGGGTGACCAATGTGCTGTGCATGACAGAGCTAATAAGTTCCTCCACCTGCAACCTTGTGACAGCGTCTCTGTCTCTGGATCAGTTTTCACACGTGCAGGTGTAAAGTGCAGACAAGGGCTGGAGAAATATCACCTTGACTTCCGACTGGACCTGAGTGCAGTCATCAGAAGACTGCCCTCTACACACATCACATTACACATGAGGCGCGCGCACACACACACACACACACACACACCAACACACTTACAGAGCGCCCGCTGGCATGTCCCTGGGGATAATATGTGTGGGTGCCAGGCTGAGAATGAGTGCCATTATGAAGCCATGAAGTGCTTGGCAGCTCTGGCACAAAGTGGCCATGCAGGATTGCACCATAACCAACTGCAATGAAAAAAGAAATGCTCTGAGCTCAGATCGTAGAGAGGGAGTCATCTACACACCTGAGAGAGACATACATCCAACACCCTCAGGCAATACTTTTAACTGTCTGTGTTTATATTCAAGTGATTTAAGAAGTCTACTTTAAACTTCTGATCTGATGTATTTAATGTCAAATATTGAGGCTGTGCACCAAGGGGACTATGCGTCTTTCTACCTTTATTACATCATACAGATTTAAGTTTTCCTGGTAGGTGTGAAGTTTCACAGTGTTCCAGTGAAGAGCAATCCCAAGACCATCCCCACATAAAGAATAAGTAGAGATTCTCTGACAACATTGCTCAGCTTTCCATGAAGAATTTTTCCTCTCGTTAACAAAACACAGTGTGTGACACAGATGGTGCCTGGTGTGCACTTCTGGTACATGAAAGATGTAAAATAATCAAATAGTCAACATCCAAATAAAAATATTTGTTTACCAGCTCTGGTAAGCTGCCTGCATTTTCATATTTTTCCCCTTTTGCCACCACAGCTGCAGAGCCTGAGGACAATTTCTCCAGACTGGTGTTCTCAGCTTTGGAGAGGAGATGCGATAAATGCCAAACACTGGCAGGGCTGCTGGCTGGTGCTGCAGATTTTAACCCCTCGACAGGTGGCCATTATCTATCAACGTTTATGACTTATTACAGTTTGCCACCAATCACGCACACACACACACAACAGCCCCCACCTTTTCCATTAGGTTTTTGGCCCAGACTGGTTTAAAATGTCACATGCCACGTCATGAGGTCATATTTTTATATTACCTTTCATTAGCAATCACCATTAGAGAGGTCAGTGTCATTTGTTTTGGAACAGGCGTTTGTCCACACTGAGATACCATCTGCGAGACACGCACATAGAGGATGGCTGCCTACAGGGTACATACAGAGATATGGTACAACGAATGCACACTTTCAAGATCACAATAGATCAGGCGAGAAAATGTCATTGATAAAAATGCATTACGCATGGAAAATTTACTTCAAAAGGTACTTCTTCAAACATGGCTGAATTCTTTATCTGTAACAACCAAGCTCAATAGCTCCCTTCACCTTGGGCAAAAGGGTATTCTCCTTTGATATGGAATCTTTGCTGTTGCTTGAGCATGAATTAATTTGCATCAGAATACCTCACATACATCTCCATAATATTTTGTTTAAAGCAGCACTAAAGAAGATTTGCTCTTGGGGCTCCCCTACAGCTGAGAAGCGCAATAATAAACTAAATATGCGTCTTTTGCTACCAAATATGAACATACACCAATACAATATATTGGAGGGAATGCACTGACAGCAATCTGTAAAAAGAGATCTCAGAATTCCTGTAGCATAGCAGTTTTTCCATTTTGCTCCTACCCAAACACAGAGGGCCCTCTCATGGTAATCTGAAACATTTGGAGGCGCAAAGTTTAAAGACATTTAAGGTGTGTCTAGTCCACATTCGCTAAATTAATGGCGTGATTTTGTGATCAAACGCTGGGTGCTGGGCGCAAAAGGGTTGTTCTTATGTTTCTTATGTGTGTTTTGGGCATAACATCCTTTAAACCAATGAGAATAGACCTCTAAAGTTCACCTACAAAAAAGCTACCACCTTTGCCCATATAAGGATCTCAAGGTATCGTACGGGAATGCAGATGTTTTGCTCTGCACACTTTTGTACTCAGCCTTTTAGTGAATACTGTGATCTTCGGTATGTTAAGACGCCACAATTTTTGCTACCCCAGAGCTAACTTGTAATGCAACTTGCCATAGGTAAGTAGCTTCAATTAACACCCGGATCTCCTTATATGGGCAAAGATGGCAGCTTTAGTTCCTTTTTGTAGGCGAACTTCAGAGGTCTATGACATCTGTCATTCCCTTTAGGAGCCAGCAGCGCAATATCTAACAGCCCGTCGGTATGTTGACAGTCAACACATCTGAAAGAATCTGCTTGTACAATTCCACTAGTGGGCTTCTTGCTTTACTAAAACCTGTGTGTGACTAGCAGAGTATAGCCTACATGCATTCGGCACTCGCGTATTATTAATTAGTTAATAGTTAATAGTGCTATTTTAGTATTTGGTTGACTGCATGCAGGTCTATTGTGTGCATTGACACAAATGCATGCTTTCCTGCTGGGATATAACAACAAAATATGTGATGTATTGAGGCCTGCCAATTTGCTACAGTTAAAGAGACACATTTATTTGTTAAAGATGTTGCTGTATGACTCCCAACCCCCAGGGTTAAATAGGTGAGACAGGAACACACACACACTCGCAATGTCCTACTAAAGGTGTTTAAAGGTATTTTTACCTACACTCTCAAGGAAATTAAGACCCCATGACCTTGGCATTTAAAAACACCTACTCAGCATATATAAACTTACAATGACAATCAATGTGTCTGTTTAGTGCATAAATGAGAGAGAAAGACGGAAAGAGGGAGGGAGGGAGAGAGAGAGAGTGAGAGAGGGGGGGGGAGAGAGTGAGAGAGAGCTCATTCAGCAAGTAAAGGACCACTAACTGACTCTTACCCATCAAAAAGCATCTGTTTACTACAGTCCTTTCACAGGAGCTACCCAGAGCTTGAGAACAGCCTGAAGCCATGTAAGCATGTGTGTGTGTGTGTGTGTATGTGTGTGTGTGTGTGGAGGGGTAGTCCCTCTCGCCCCAGCTTGCTTTGGCCAAGTGACCATCCCTGGTGGCCCGTGCGGAGGCCACCCCTATTACCCTGCGATATTAATAGGCTGCCATAGCCGCAATGAACTCAATTCCCTCCGCTGACTGTTTTAAATAGCCCGGGCCCTCCTCTCAATTAAGTGTTGATGACACACACACACACATAATACACACACACACACACACACACACACACTAATGAGGAGGCATGCTCCCGAGTGCTCCGGGGTGTGTATGTCAAGATCCTGCTAAACCATACACACTCACCTGATGAGGGGACCGAGGCCTGACCCCTCCAGGTTGCCACCCATGAGGTTGTGTGTGTGTGTGTGTGTGTGTGTGTGTGTGTGTGTGTGTGTGTGTGTGTGTGTGTGTGTGTGTGTGTGTGTGTGTGTAGAGGGTGCAGGGTGAGGTTGAGCTCTTTGGCAGCCTTTGAATTAGCTCCATTAGTGATGACGAACAACATGGGAGACCTTGCACTGCAAGAACCAGTTTGTCAAGAAAAAAAATGATTGACACATCAAATGATTGACATACCTTTAATTTATTTTGCCATTTATCAAAGGATTATTTGTATGCCACACCTGTCAAGTCCTCATCAGTCTCGGGCCTAATTTACACACTGAAGGTCTTGCAGTTACCCATAGACACACTGGTCTGTCAGCCCCTTGAAAAAGCCTCAAACATACATATTCATTAATCCTGTAACAGCAAAATTACTTGGGCTTTTGGAGGCATGATGTATTTATACTTGTGGGAAATTAGTACGGTCACATACTGTTACAAGGAGTCATTGTGACCTTTATATCATGACATTTGTCAGTCTGCACACATCCAACTGGATGGCATGATAATTAAATGTTCATTTTTTTTTACCTTATACACCTATAACAGCTTTGAAGTTATTTTGGTTGTAAACTTCTCGTAGCCTACCCGTTTATGGAGAACCAGTGTTATTACTTTACAGCAATGGTGCAATAGCTCAAAGTTACCGGTACACAAGCCCTTTCTGATATTTTAAAAAACACTTTTATATATTTTTTGTCTAAACCTTTTTCACACCCACAAGAATCCATCAGCCTGGCAATGTGTTAATTTTGTGTTGTTCTGCTGCTGTATGAAGTTTTAGACTTCATAAACTTGTTTGTGCGTTAGTTTCCCACCTCTGTTATGGTCTTGAGCCCCTTGCCTGGGCTTTACCGATTCAGCATTGATTGGGTCACCCATGTGGTCACTAGCAATAAGAAAAGGTGAAAACTACTTTTTTTCCCTTCAATGTTTTGAGATGCAAGGGTTTCAAAAACACTTCTGAGCACTGGTACCAGGCAGACGCGAAAGGAATAGGGATTGATTGTCTCCAAATCCCCATCATCAGAGTGGCTTCTTTCATTTGGACTGGTGTGTACCCCCAGAGACCTGTGGTGTTTGAGCGTAGTGAGGTACTCACCCCGGAGGTGAATGAAACCTTCTACTCTCCAGCCAAGCTAAAGAAATAACGACTCCAGGCTTAGACCCAAACCGTGGCCCATCTTGCGGGACTTGGAGACTCCCCCTGGTAGGGTGAGATGGAAAGCGAGAAACATGAGGGATATAAGGAGTGCTCAGGCACTACGCCAAAATGCATGCAATAAAAAGTAACTTATGCAAAGTGCGGCATTTTTATTCCTTGTTTTACTTCGCTACAAGTACGGTCCATCACTCTAAGAAACTCCTATTCCTGTATTTCCAGACATAGGTCCAGAGTATAAAAAGAAATGATACCCAAAGCTGGAGAAACCTAACCCAAGGCATTTGAGTATTATGCCAGGGAGGTTAGAGGCTTGCATCATTGATTCCCTCTCGCTGTGACCCCTGTCTTTAAATAGGCCCCGTGGACGCCAGCTTTGATACTTTCAGAGTGTGAACGTTTGAAAGTCTCAGCTGCAACCTGCCATTCGCACCAGCACCATGAGGGGTTTTTCCTGACTGTTCAGGAATGTGGTTCCTACATTACTGAGCATCAACTATGAGAGTATTGTAAGGGCCTGTGTCCACCAATCGTGTTTTTTTCGTTGACACTGCCCTCAACCTCATTTTCAGAGCACTTCAAGGGGGGGGGGGGGTTTATTGATTATTGTCAATGGCTTGCGTGCACAAGAACTGGCCTTCCGCTGCGCTAAGCAAAGGCCCATTTTGCCGCTCTTGCGTGTGCTCGGGTCGAAATCATAGGTATTTTGCGCTGAGCACGGCGGCAAGCACAACAGAAATCTTTGGGACATTATCTCAACCAAGAGCAACCTAGCGGCGAGCGTAGCACATGCCGCGTACAATGTGAACCCGGCTTCTGTCAAGTGTTTAGGCCCTGGGTCCGCCAATCACGTTTTTTGCGCTGACAGCACCCTCAACCTCATTTTCAGAAAGCTTTGTCAAGTGTTGCTATGAAGTGTATGCTATGATTGTTGCTATGAAGTTTTGATTGGTCGTCGAAAGAGAAGTGATCCAAGTGAGTGCCCAACGCTATTCTAAAAGCGCCTTGAGCACTGCGGAAAAAAGCGGTCTGAGCCAAGGGCACTGAGCGCTATGAACGCTGAAGGATTTATATAGAAAATAGCCGCCATCGGTACAAAAAACGTGATTAATGGCCACAGGCTCTAACTGTAATGTAAAGTCTTAATATTCTCTGTCATTGTCCAGTGGTTCAACATGTGCATAAGGGAAACAGCCCTGATGGAGGGCTCACTGTTTTCTCAAACCTTTGTTTTACCTTCACTTCTGGTTCTTAAAATCCATTGTCCTTCTGGTACAATCTCAGAAAAAGATGGAGGAAATGTGTGTGATAGATGAGAGAGGTCACCAGGTTCACCACCAAACTCTGTGTGTGAAGGTATCTGTGTTTGTGTGTGTGAAGGTATCAATTTCCATACATTTGAATGGCTCTGCTCAAGTGGTAGTAAAAGTGTCAGCTAAGCACCTAGGGTGATAAGTGATGATGGCTTATTGTTACCCGGCAGGGCAAACAGACTCGTCTGTTTGCTATTGTCCGCGGTCAAACAGTGTTTGTCATAGCCAAAGTTAAAGCTATCTCTCAGCCCAAACCTTCCACATTCACAGCTTCATAGACAGACAAAACAGACATTCGCTTTAATTACACATACTAGATGAGCGAGGGTTGTGTAACGACTCCTACTTTAGAAATCAGAAGTGTGTTTGTGTGTGTGTGTGTGTGTGTGTGTGTGTGTGTGTGTGTGTGTGTGTGTGTGTGCAAGTTGAACTGGACAGCAGAGGACAGGTGACACTGAGGAAGGACATTTGACACACACACCCCCACCTTCCCAAGCTTTGCATTCCTGCCATGTTGGCACTGTAAGTTATATTTTGCTAATTGTCTTCCAGCTTGAGGAGAGTGCAGGGTGATATTGAAAGAGAGCGAGAGAAAGACAGACACACAGTATGGAGGAGTTTTTGTTAGTGAGTGAGTGAGTGTGAGTGTGTGTGTGTGTATTAATAGCATACTGCAGTCAGGCTGTACCTCTTTACCTCTTTTTTGTTTGACGCTGACATCTCCCATCCCTGAGATTCCCTTCCGCACCCCTCAGCTGCACCAACTTCTGTCACATCACCACCAATACACCCCCCCCCCCCCACATCCTCCACCACAAACAAAATAGACTCCACTGCACTGGTGATGCCACAGCTTCAGAATAGCACAATCTCTCTGTCTCTGTCTCTGTCTCTCTCTCTGTCTCTCTCTCTCTCTCTCTCTCACACACACACACTCGCACGTGCGCACGCAGACACAGCCACACACACATTCAAAATGTACTAACTGATACTCTCTCTCTCTCCCTCTCCCTCTCTCACACACACTCTCTCTCTCACACACACACACACACACACACACACACACACACACACACACACACAAACACACACACACACACACACACACACACACACACACACACACAGAAGTACTGAGGCAGGGGTTGTCCCATGGGACGTGCCGGATTTACTCCTTGTGAAAGCTCCTCAGTTGGCTGTGCAGGAAAAGGATGAAATATTCATCACCAGCATGGCAGCAGACAGTGTGTGGTGGTGGCGCTCTAAGGTGTGTATATATTTGTGTGTGTGTTTCACAGGGGAAGAGTAAACAGAGAGCATGAAGATGCCAAAACAGGACACACACACACACACACACACACAGAGGGCTAATGGATCAGACCTGGTATTTAAGATCAAGTTATTAGTTGTGTTGGTGGATCAAGACAGGTCAAGCTGTAGAGAGGAAGGGAGCGAAGGAGAGAGACTGACAGAGGGAGAGGGAGAAAGTGAGAAAAGAAAAAATAGACAGAGAGAGAGAAAGAAAAGGAGCCCACAGAGGACAAAAAAAACACTGCAGAGAGAAAGTCAGGAGGGTATGTCTCCTCCACCTCACTATGGAGTTAGCAGAGCCGGCAAAACCTGTGAAACAGTGCAGGGAAAGGGAGAACGAGATGGAGAGAGAGAGGGGAAGAGAGAATGCAGAGAGATAGAGAGAGAAGGAAAGAGAGAGAGATGAAAGTGTGGTGTAGTAGCCTGTTGGGATTTGGTTTCCTGCTTCACTGATCTCCAGAGATACCTTCTATAGACGCTCGTGATTTTTCCCACTGATGCATTTTGGGCTTGATTTATTGTTTACTCAGACAGAGATAAGAGTCCAAACACTCTCCTTTAACCATGGCCATGGTATGACCAGGAACGTATAGAAAAACAGGTCATATACGAATAAAAATCCCTGCTTTGGAAAAGCATTGGCTCTTCAGTACAATATCATAGGAACCCCACACCATTTCACATCAGCGGTTGGCTCCTCCTAGTGAAGGTGTCTTTTCAGATTCCCGGCCCCGTTACAGTTTTTTTCCAATTGCTCCTAACACACTATATTGACATGCCAATGTCTGGGAATATGAATGAAATGTGTGCCATTTGGTGCAAAAGTTTGATTTTGATAATGCTATATGTAGTTTTGGTTGCAGAGCTTCATTTTGCAGGCTATATGAGATATTGTGCAGTTTAAGTGTGTGGTTTTGTGAATTGGGTTAGGTATTTGGATAAAAACCACAATAGTTTGCAAAATTGTGTTTTAGCAATTGGAAAAAGCTGTAAAATGGTGGTCGCCATTCGCTGGACAGGGGAAGCCATTAAGTCCATGTTGGGGCAGTGTGACTGTGTTTCTGCTTTAACCTTCTGTCTGCTTGTTACGCTCTCCTTTTTCAGGCTACTCCAGAGCCATGGCTCTGGGCTACTCACTTAGAGAGCTCCACAGGGAGAGATGTTTCCAGCCAGTCAGTTACTTTAATTAGTTAGCCAACAGTCACTACACTAAGGTCCACTTACTCTCCATGCCAGCTGTGTGTGTGTGTCTGTGTGTGTGTCTGTGTGTGTGTGTGTCTGTGTGTGAGAGAGAGTTTATTTTCTAAATTTTCTGTGTTTTTCTTTTCTTTCTGTGTATTTCTTTTCTTTAATTGCTTGTGTTCTATGCTTATTAAGTTTATGTCAGTAAAGCCAATTGAATTGCACTGAGAGAGATTGAGATGGAAAAATATGGAGTGTAATATGTGACAAAATGTTCAAACAATACTTTTCAAAATCAAACAAAAATCAATGAATCAAAATATCGAATACAAAATTAAAACAAAAAAAATAAAAACTCGCAAACAAATTATTTGTGTAGTTGCAAAATAAACGAAAAGACAGGCAGCGCAAACGCGAGAGACAGAATCGCAACTGTAAAGCCAGCAAACAAACGAATGTTATCACCAAAAGAAGACAAATTTATTTTGCAACTACACAAATAATTTGTTTGCGAGTTTTTATTTTTTTCTTTGACTTTATTTTTTTTGTTTTAATTTTGTATTCGATATTTTGATTAATTGATTTTTGTTTGATTTTGAAAAGTATTGTTTGAACATTTTGTCACATATTACACTCCATAGAAAAAGAGAACGAGAGAGAGAGACACTTAAAAAGAGAGAGAGAGAGAGAGATAGAGAGAAAGAGACTAAAAGAAAGAGAGAAAGACTGCTGCTCCCTGCTCTGACACAGCAGAGTTCACCAGCTTGATGGAATGAGTTTTCCTGAGCGAGGGGAGGTGTCAAGTGAGCAAGCGTGTACGCAAGCCTGTGTGTGTGTGTGTGTGTGTGCGTGTGCGTGTGCGTTGGCATCCAGCAATTTGCCCTATGGTCCCATTCTGCCCGCTGAGCACTGCCCGCTGCCCGCTGCCCGTTTGCTAGCCGAGCAGAGCTGGTGGAGTTGGGAAGGCAGCAACAGCGCTTGGCAGTGTGGAGGACATAAATAACAGCATTATGCCGTTTGTCGGAGAGGCAAGGGCAAAGAGACAAAGAGAGAGAGGGGGGAGAGAGAGAGAGACAGAGAGAAAGAGAGAAAGAGGGGGAAGAGTGAATGAGAGAGAGAATAAACTCCATTACGAGCACACATACACTTGTTCTCCTTAAGGCCATGCGCGCGCACACGCACACACACACACACACACACACACACACACACACACACACACACGGCAGGGAATAAAACAGCACCGAGCCTCTTGGAAGTTCATTTGTCCTGTGCCGATACCATCATTTGTGCCGGAGCAGTGCAGTGGGAGACAGTGGCCAAATAAATGACCCTATGGTGCCCTGCCCAAAACAACAGGAAACAACAGCAGAGCAGGCCAACCCCTTTAGACCTCCATCCATTATGCATGCCCACATAACCCCTCAGCCTGATGCCACAGTCACTGCCACTGCACAGGGCAGACCCACTGTTTTATGGGCTCTTTGAGCAGAGAGGGTTCTCTAGTCACAAGTACAGGCTAGTCTACAGACACTGGGGTACTGCTCTCGCGTTCCCTTTCAACAAGAAAAACAAAAACAATGCTTGAACATTCTATTTTGTTCCCAATCTACTTCCGCCACTGTGGCTTCCAGTGACAGTGACTTCCACTTCATTAAAATAACAAATGGAATGTTAAAACCTTAAAAAGCCTTGTGGGAACAACTATGATGCTGATAATGATAACTCTCTTGAAACGGTCAGGCATTCTAACAGCAAGTCAAAGTACAATTCAAAAACACCTATTTCACAACATTCGGAATAAACATGGGCATGTCTGTAAGCTCACATTTGTGTTGTTAGGGCCAATATGACACATAGTCAAAATGCAATATTGAAGGTGTGTGGCAGTCATAAAATCTCATAAAGCTTTTTCTGCATAACTCTGTCTGTCTAACACTTTCTCATGATCAATGTTTCCCCATTACATAACAGAGACACTTTTCTCTGTTTAAAAGAGAGTAATCTTATGATACAGATTCGTCGCCATGCGCACTTAGGCCAGCTGGTGGGTGTTGTTGTTGCGGCAGTAGGACACGAGCACACTGGACCGCTGTGTTCACATGAGCTCCTGTTTACCCTGGGAACTCTCTCTTCTGGAGCTCCATTGTGTCTGAAGGAGCATTTTCTCATCATTGTCCATTCCACGAACGTTAGCCGTCTCGCAAATGGGCCTATTACTGCAGAGGGCAGTGACCACTGAAGGGATCCATTTATCTCAACACAAGTGATTCTTCTCCATGGCTTCTCTTGAAGGTGACACCCAAGAGCTCCTGAGCTAAAAGCTGAGTGGGGGTAGCGGAACAGTGGAAGAGGGATGTGTTGGGTGCGTACGGGTTCTTTTGCCGTCAGATGCATTTGTAGATGGTGTGCGTGTGGAGGTGTGGGGGAAGCTTCCCAGGATGCTCGGGTGGCGTACGTCTAGCCGAAAAACAAACCGGATCCCGAGGCGAGTGAGTCAGTGGAACAGCAAGCGATGACCAAAACAAACAGGCAGAGAATCTCGCTGGACAACAACAACAATAACCATCACCAAAACAAACAGAGAGAGAATTTCACTCCAAAATGAGCAAGACCACACACACACCCACACACACACACACACACACACACGCTGAATCTGCCAAAAACAAACCCTCATCACCACACCAGCTCAGCTTAGATAATCACTCTGATGCTGTCTTCTCCCAGTCTCTCTTTCTCACGCTATCTTTCTCTCTCTCTGACTACATCTCTTATTCCCTCTATCCTTCAGTTCTTTCCTTTCCCCCCTTCTGCCCTTCCCAAGTATATCCTCTCATTTCTCCCTCACCATATTCTGATGTCTATCTCTCTTTTGCAGCGTCACTCATCTCCCGTTTCTCTACCTCTGTCTGCTGGTCTCATCCCTCTCTCTCTCTCTCTTTCTCTCTCATCCATCTCTCTCTCTCTCTCTTCTCTGTCCCTTTCTTTCTCACAGACTCATTCCTGTGTCCAGTATGTCGTATCAGATAAGCATCTCTTTTTCTTTCTTTTTATCTCTTCATCCATCCCTCTCTCTCTCTCTCTCTCTCTCTGTGTTGAAGTGCAGTGTAGAGGGGGAGCAGCAGAGCACGCTGTAATTCTGCTGACTCGGGCTGCCCACCACACCGCCTCAGCGTCTGTCTGCCTGGCCCAGCGTGGACACTCACTCCAGGCTTGCACTACCCTCATCACGTCATAAGGGCACACACACACACACACACACACACACACACACACACACACATACACAAACACAGTGAGGGTGTCATAATGTAATACAGGCATGCACACACACATTATACACACATAAATGCAGTCTGTCACACATCCGTACACACAGAGAGAAGAGCGTCATGATCACATTAACCAGACGGGCAAGCATACAAAGATCAGGGGTGCAGGAGATATTTTGAAAGTGAGGGGGACCAAATTGTGAACACAAACCCATAATGAGATCAGATTTCCAGATATCGGATCGCCACCTCTGGCCCACTTTCGACCATCATATTTTAAACTTGCCAGAATATTAAGATAATACCATTGATTGTTTTCAAAATATTTTTTGATTAAAATTGTCAAAACTGTGAGATGAGCACAACGCCAGATCTGCCCTCAGACCAGCTTCTTGCTATGTGCAATTCTACTTTTATTTAATTTTTTTTTATTTATTTTACACTACTTGGGCCAATGGTAGAATACTCTAAAAGCAACATGATGTTGATATTTTATGAAGCCATGAATGAATCATCATGCCTATGATCCAAACATAGACTACATGATCAAATAGCCTAGTTAGGCCTACAGTACATAAATTGTCTGGTATAACCAAATCAACTCTCCACTATGTGTCTGCAGTTAATATTTATGCAATGTTAGAACATGTTGGCTTAACAAGTTACCAGTCCAGAACACACAGAAAATTGCAACAGAAAGTTGCCTTTATAATCAACTACTATTTGTACCAACAGCATTTAAACAAAGCATTTATAAAATTGAAAAAAAAAAATATTTTAAAAAATATTACATAAGAAGTAAAATAAAATACTGTTACTGTAGTAACTGTACCACATTATCCCATGCTTCAAAGAGCTCCCCATGTCTGTGACAGCCAGACGTGACACCGTTAAATTCTCAGCTTGTTTATACTCCATGCTGAACGCGTAAGAAAGGCCCATCACTCTGGGGTGTGGTAGCCTACTCTCTGGGATTTATGCACCAAGGTAACTGAAGTATCCAATTTGTGTCTTGAAATTATGTTTGAAATAAATGTCTTAGAACAAAAACTTTGGGTAGGCCTATATAGCCTACTTGTATTTTATAGTTAGGCTAGTGAAAATGAGTTGATCAGTAGGCTAGTTGAGTTTGTTATCAATAAACATAACAGCTAATGTCATGTTGAGCAGGAGATAGGCTACCATAAATCCTCAAATTATGCCCGGGATTGATTCTATTTATAGCCGGACAAATAAAGGCAGGTGCCCATATTTGCCTATACCATACCAACAATTGCCATCAGTCCACCAGCACTAGAAGACATTGCTTCGATTTAAGTCAATGAAATAACACCTCTTCTTAATATTTTTTATTATATTGTTGGTTGGATTAATAAAGTCGTTTTCCTACCATGGGTCTCCAACACACGTTCTCAAGCTCATTGTCTTGCCGCCCCTTTCGAGCTAATTGCCAGAGGCTGAAGCCTACTACATTTAACGCAATTGTTGCGTGACTTAAGGCATTCCAGCCTACGAATTTAATAAAAAGTAGCCTACTAAATCATGTATAATTAAACAATAACTCAATTTAGGCTACTTGGCTACGTAAAAAGGTTTCTATTACAGCACAACCCCTATTCAATGAATGGCTGCCTTGTCTCGCAATAAACAGTGGTGGAAATCCCAACACTTTTTCAACTGCATGAAACATAACAGTGAACCATCAAATATCTCCCAGAGTTCAGTGTCCATCAGTCCCAACATTTAGCAATATAATCAAACAGTCCAAAAGTAAATTAGATCCCAAACCAAACCGAAAATGTTATGCTTTTGATGGCCTACCAGTATGCCGCGCCAAACAAAAAGCATCTCTAATGATGGTTGTTAGTAGACAAACTGGCTTCAGATATCCAACAGAGTGAATATGAGATTGTGCAGTTTTACAGTACTGTAGATGGCTGTGGTTAGTGATGTGATGCTGTTAATGGGGAGTTTTACATAGTTAGCGCAAACCCTATAGGTTATTATTTATTTAGCGTATATAAGGCTTTTTTTCCTTATCAAAAGTGAGGGGGGGGAGGGGGGGGGGCTGTCTCTTCAGCACTGCGTGGGACATATCCCCCACGTCCCCCGTGCCTCCTGCGCCCCTGACAAAGATATAACTACGTAGGTAAGGGATAATTTAAGGGGAAGGGGTAAGGGGAACGCCGGTCATTATCGGGAAAATGTGTCCTGACAGGGCAAACCGGACCCTGACACGCCAGCAGAGGGGTCTTGCTTCGCCCTGAAGGGACTTATATATTTGACCGTAGAACGTTGGGAAATCCCATTCAAGTCAATGGAGCGTTCTACTAGCATTGTGAAGAGCCGTATAATAAACAGATAATCTGCAAAAGTGTAACGATGTAACACAAACTCTTGCCGTTACAGAAAAGTAAAGAAAGTGTTTGTGTGTGTGTGTGTCAGGTAGGAGGGAGTGGGTGTAGAGATTTTAGCTTTATAGTTTGGATTTAATCTGAGTGGCAGTCTGGTTCCTGTGTTTATGGACTCCCTTTCTCTGTGTGTGTGTGTGTGTGTGTGTGTTGGAAGGGGGGGGGGGGCTGGGGGTGTTGAAGGAGATAGTTGTTTTGGATTTGAGTGCGCCACATCGCGGTCCACTGTGAAGTGCACTATTGCGTAAGAGGATCACACCGGTAATGTAATTCAGGGAAGGGGTGGGCAGAGAGAGAGAGAGCGAGAGAGAGAGGAAGAGGAGATATAAAACAAGAGGTAATGATGGCAAGCAAAAGAGTGAAAGAGGCAGGAAGATGAGAGGGGAAAGAAAAATAAATGGATGTGAAGGACAACGGAGAGGAGTGTGTGTGTGTGTGCAGTGGGTGGGTGTGAACCAGGGATGTTGTGGTAAAATAAGAGGTGGGTAAACTATGAATTCTGTGATCTCGATGAGGTGGATAAACTGTGTTTACTTGTGTTTAGCCTCCACTACATCCCTGGTGTGAACCAAATACTCCTTTTGGGATTGACATGGTAACCAGAACATGAGATTACCCCCACGTCTCCAGCATGAGAATATATGATGGAGGAAACAAAACAGAAATAAAGAGAGAGGATGAGGGTGAGAAAGAGAGAGAAGGAGAGAGGGGAGAAGGGGAAGAGAGATTAACAACATGAAAATGATCGGCACAGGTGTGATGAGATGGAGAGATGAGACAGCGAAACCCAGGAAGGAAGAAAGAGAAGTATAAGTATAAGTATAAGTATAAGTATATATACTCTTTTGATCCCGTGAGGGAAATTTGGTCTCTGCATTTATCCCAATCCGTGAATTAGTGAAACACACTCAGCAGATAGTGAGGTGAAGCACACACTAATCCCAGCGCAGTGAGCTGCCTGCAACAACAGCGGCGCTCTGGGAGCAGTGAGGGGTTAGGTGCCTTGCTCAAGGGCACTTCAGCCGTGCCTACTGGTCGGGGTTCAAACCTGCAACCCTCCGGTTACAAGTCCGAAGCGCTAACCAGCAGGCCACGGCTGCCCCAAGAAGAGACTGAAAGAGAGAGAGAGAGATAGATATTGTGGGAGGAAAAGAGGATTGAAGCCTGTGGTGAGGAGGGGGGGGGGGTCCTTTCCACTGCATGCAGTGATGATTCTCCTGGAGCTGCCTTTTCTCTGCATCAGTTCTCAGTCAGGGAATTGGAGGCAATCTTATTTAGCAGTAGGAAGAGCTTCTTCACAGCAGCCTTTTCAGAGAAATTCAAATACATTTGTACACACACATACAGAAACAGACAAACAAATTCAGAGAACTGGAAAACATTCCTACACAGAGCCTATGGGGCATGCTATTTAGCAATGTGAAAACAACACACACACACACACACACACACACACACACACACACACACACACACACACACACACACACACACACACACACACACACACACACACACACACACACACACACACACACACACACACACACACACACACACACACACAGCAACTCACTGTGACCTTTTAAAGGCATCCTTAAAGATTTGTTTTACCTTGACATAATTTTTCCAAAATCATTTTGATGACACATAACCTTATAAAACTGAGAGAAAACTGATTAAATAATGTTCAAAAAGAGAACAGAGGGGGATACCCACCCACTGCACAGACAGATGTTTGCAGTACAACCTGCCACACACACACACACACACCTCTCCGTTGTCCTCCACAGCCCATTTCTTATTCTTTCCCCTCTCTCAATAGCAAGGCTACTGGCTTGCCCAGGTCACTTCAGGAGTAACCACAGGTCTCAAAACAACACGTCACTTTAGAAACAATAGATGCTCAGCGCCATGTTCTTTTAGAGATCAGCGGTTACTCCTGACGTTACCCAGGTTAGCTAGCAATCTTGCTTCATAATACACCCCTAAGTAAAATTCTTCAGTCATTGATACCAACTCTCCACTCGCTCTGCTCAGACTGTGAAAGTTCAGCTGTGTTGTAAAAGTACTCTGTGAAAGTGGCCGCATAAGATGCAGCCCATGCAGGCTCCTCTCCTGAGGGGCCACTGGTGCATTAAATAGTTCTGGCTCGGTGCGGCGTGTTCTTGCCTCGCGGACCGTGGCTGATACCCAGAGGGCTGTCAGGGGAGGGATGCACCACTACTGCACCACTCTACTGGTCTCAGAACATCACCGAATTGAGACACACACACACACACACAAATCAACATCATTTTAAACATTTCCCATATGAAACATAGTAATGATAATAATAAAAATATAACTGCAAACGGTGATTGTCAGGCTCCAAGCAAAATGCTAAAAAATGCACACTCACAGATACAATGTAGTATTGATTTTGTGTACAAAGTTTGAATAGGATTGGACCTTTACAAGATACAATATACTTGCCTCCTTGCCTCCTATGGACAAAATTTCAAGAAATTTAGTGTGCCTCCAAAGAATGGTGTATTGATTATATGTACCAAGTATGGATAAGATAGGACATTTTTGAGATATTGACAGCATCCCCTCCAGGCAGAATTTCAAAAAATTTGGTGTGCGCCCGAAGAATGCCATATTGATTGATGAAATTTTGGGACCTATGGTGAATAATCAGAACAAAAACAATAGGGTTCCCGCAGCTTCGCTGCTTGGACCCCTTATAATAAGCTTTATTTGTATACCACCTTTCATACCCAGAATGCAGCTCAAAGTGCTTGGCAGACTTGTACCTGGCACTGGGTTTGTACTCCATTAGCACCATGTTGTGTGTTGTTGATAGCAGGAGAATCATCACTGCCTATGGACTTCATATCAAGTGTGTAGGCCTATATTGCCTTTGTCTGTGTGAAGTTCTTCGAGTGACCAATTTGAGTGCTAGAAAAATGCGCTATAAAAATAAATACTTACACCCCTGACCAGTAGGGTACGCTGTGGTGGGCTGTAGTCATCATGTCCGGCTGGTCTCCTCAGCTTAGTGGCTTGTTACATTAGCACAGGGGCCTCAGTGAGAGTCAGCATTAGGAAAGGTAAGAGGATTAGCTGATGGACGCTTATGTCCCCCGCCGTCAATTATCAAAATGAAAAGCTGGTGACGAGGCAGGGCTGGCAATGCCCCGTGGCACAAAGGAATCTCTCTCTCTCTCCGTTTCACTCACTCCATCCATATCTACCTCTTTTTCACTCTCATCCCATCCACTCTCTCTCTCTCTCTCATTCACTCTTGTTGAGTTACAGTTACTGAAACAAAAAGTGCCTCTGTATTTTTTGGGCCATGGATGCTACCATGGATTATAAAAAAGGCATTTAAACTTTAATGATTGTAAAGTGCACAGCGACATTACGCAACTGGATGACAAAAAGAGGCGCAGAGCAGAGGTAAGAGGCTCTTTCGGTGGTTTCTCCATTCATCCGTTCTTCCGCGCACTCTTCCGAATCAGAATCCTCTCTCCGTACGGTCCCTAGTTGGATCACACTCTTGACGGTCAATGTAAAAACCTTCCTCTGCTCTGATTGGTCAAGTGTGTGTGCACGCGCGAGTGGTACAGGTCTGGCTGCAGCAGGGATGTCTTGGGGGTCTTTGGAATTAACACTAACACACTAACACACACACACACACACACACACACACACACACACACACAAATCTCCAGCAGCAGTTTCTAAACCTCTGTGAAGTTGCTACCTACTGGGTGCTGGGAGGCTATTTGCTTTTTATATCAGACGTGGTCATTACCTCTCCGCATGGCTGGTAGGTAGGTGTGGAACACCACAGGAGTGTGCTACTCTAGGCAGAGTGCGAGGCAGGCAGGCCGACAGGCCAAGAGCTCTAGAGGGCTGAGCCAGTCTCCCTCGTCCTTCTGATGAAATGCAGCAATGCAGGCAGCAACACCATCAACGCAGCCAGTGGCTCGTGAAGAGGATGAGCGAACCTGGACGGGAGAAGTGCGCAGAGTGGAGTCTCCTATTAGGACAAAAAAAACACTGCAGTCACTAGAAGAGTGTTCTGGGCCAAAAGAATAAGCAAGAGAAGTACATGACAGCAGGCTTGGGGAATGGTGTGCCATGATCCTGAATGTAATGAGCACCAGAAGTGAAATGGGGACATACAGAGAACAGACAATCACATATGACATAATTGCTAGTTTTTTTTCCCCTTTAAGCTTCGTGGTGCTGATTTATGAAAACAAAAGCATAACAAAGGGAGTACTATATATATATATATATATATATATATATATATATATATATATATATATATATATATATATATATATATATATATAAGTATACTGAATGTACTATATACAAGTATACTGAATGTACTGTATAAAAGTATACTGAATGTATACTGTATAAAGCTATATTGAATGATTAATTTAGTGACTCATACGTGAATCTTGGGTGACGAGACGTAACAAGTTAATTTTTTGTGCGAGTCTCCAATGTCAACTCCATTAAGCCGCATGCTCCGCTGTTAGCCACAGAAAATTCTAACTGTGTTTCTGACACCAACCCCTGATCTATTTGGCAGGGAGAAAATGTCTCCATCTGGTGCCAGCATATGCTCTGAGTACCAGACCAGCAATCTCTCGCCCTACGCACACACATACAAACACACACACGAAAGACATCACACTTTATCTTCTCACACAGGAAAAACTGTGAACAGAATCAAGAACCAACACACTACAAACCAAAGCGACACACTCGCATGTGTACACACACCACTAGTAAACACACTTACACACACACACAACTGGAGAAGACTCATCCACAACTAGGGAATACAAACCTACACACACACACACATCAAATAGCACCTCAAACACAAGCGATATGATAGACAAAATAAACACACATAGTCAGTTGGTCCAAAACAGAAGACAGTTTTTATGTAATCAAAAATAAAACCATTGTCATCGTGGTCCCCATTTTTTGCACTTGACCAGAGCTAGTTCAGAGTTCAGAGGAAGTGATGCGTACATCAGGGAGTCTTTCTCATAGGCCTTCATTTCTGCAGCCTCAACTGAGAGGGGTCAGTCCATAGAGCATCTGCCTTGTGCTGCTGGGGACATGTCCAAAAATACAGAAGAAAGGAAATAACAAAAATCCCCCCCTCCCTTCCCCCAACACACACACACACACCATTCCAAAACAAAGACACCTCTCACATGGCATAGATGCAGGAACAGCTGTACTTGCCTACAGCCATGGAGAGCTTTGTGTGTGTGTGTGTGTGTGAGAGTGTGTTTTAGTATTGTACTGATGTGTCTATGTTGGAGTCCATATGCATGTCTATGTGTGCGTGTGCATGACTAGGAGCATGTGTTTTTGAGTGCATTTGTGTAATTGTGTGTCCATTTGCATATGAAGGGGTAATTGTAGATTTGTGTGTTTGTCTGTCTGTGTGTGTGCGTGCAAGGGGTGTTAGAATACGGGGTCCTATGCTGCCAGTCCTGCTACACCACAGCATACTGCTGATACAGCAGCTCCCGGATCTTATAGTAGTCTTCACACTGAAGGCCCTCCAAACAGATCCGACCAGCCTCCGTCTGAAACACAGAGAGGGAGAGGACACGGTGAGCATGGAAGGAAAAGTAAACAGGGAGGAAATATGACAAAGCAACAGAAAGAGAATTGGGGTGAAGCAAGGGCACGGCAAAGAGAAATGACAAGAGACGCAAGAGAAGCAGACAGAGAACAGAAAACGGAGAGAGAGAGAGAGAAAAAGGAAAGGATCAGAGAGAACAGAGGTGACTATGACGATCTGAATAAAATGCATTCTTTTTTTATTATTAATAAGAACGAAAGAAACGGAGAGAACAGAAGGTCAGGTGTTTGTGTGAAGGCCTCCGGGGAACCTCTGTCTGTGGGGAGTGCTGTGGGTTGTGGGCTGCAGCAACCACACAGAGGAGGAATTATATATTTATATATATATATAAATATAAGAGAGAGAGAGAGAGAGAGAGAGAGAGAGAAACCGTACAGGGAGGTCAGCCATGGCCCTCAGCAAAAATTCGCTCAGAAAGAACACAGTTCACAGTGTGCGACTCAACTAATCTTTTTAAGGATAGGGTCTTATATTCAGGACTCTCTCAGCACAACTCCAGCACAGGAGGAGCTCACTCCAGGACTATCAACCATCTCAGAGAGGGCTCACATCAGGAGGAGCAACTCATTACACACAATTTGCCCCCAAAAAACTGTTGTTTCTGGTAGTTTACTTTTCTCAGCATGGGAAGAGTTCGATCAATACAGCACAGAAGTTAAACAATCCTTAGGCTGCATCCACACTAGTCCGTTTTCGTTTCCAAACACTGTTTCGTTTTAAATCCATTCTCTGTCTACACAGCCGCAGTTTTCAGGGGACACCTAGACGGTAGGGGGGACACCTGAAGCGTACATCACAGGACCATTTGCACATGACGATTCAATGCATAATTTAAATGCACTACAGATGCTACAAAAGCAAGCAAGGTGAGCAAAGGATAGTATTGACTAGCAAGGCTAGTAAAGGATAGTATTGACTAGCAAGGCTAGTAAAGGATAGTATTGACTAGCAAGGCTAGTAAAGGATAGTATTGACTAGCAAAGCTAGTAAAGGATAGTATTGACTAGCAAGGCTAGTAAAGCTTGTATTTCGGTATCCATATGGCATTCACCACTGGCAGTGTAGTAGTAGAAGTCGAAGTGAGGCAAAAAAAACAGAAGAGTGTGGATGTAGCCTTAAAGTCCCTGGAATTGAGAAGAGTCCCCATGCTGGACCAGGGGAGCTATTCAGACACACACTCACCCTTCTGACGGCCACTAGGTTGTTGCAGACCAGCACGCCTCCCACAAACTCAGCCTGGATGCCCTCCCTAAGCAGCACCTGCTTGAAGTCGGAGAGGCGCGGCTCGTTGATGAACACCGACTGGTGCCCAGGGATCTGCAGGAGGTGGGACAGACACACACACACAGGTTAGAGTATAGTAACAGCAGTGTATAATACAGTATAACTTCATAATGTTGTGTGTGATGTGTTTCTAAAGTTAAGAATTGGGTATTGTGACTTTTAAGACTGAAAGGCAGTACAATGGTCATATAAATATATACTGTTTTCACTTGACTGATTACACTTAACAAATCAATTAAAAATATATTGGACTCCTAAACATTTCTATGCACATTTTGGGTTTTAAATGCTGGTGTATGTTATTGCATTTGCACATTGCATTTAATTTCACCACAACCTCTAACCCACTGCTATTAATCTCAATCACTGCATCCATTAATGCGCTCACCCTAAGCTAATACAAATAATAAATAATTTCTCACAATATTCCAGAGGGAGGATATGATGATTTCACTTCAGTAAGACACAATGAAAATATATGCTTTAAAATGGTCATAGATAACAATAAGGGTCCTCATCATCAGGACCACAGATTTAAACCACTGAGAACTGGCCAAAGATGCAGACTGCACAGTGACCTTGGAGTCACCTCTAGCGTCCCTGTCTCTCCCCTGCCGTGTTCCTGCTGAGGGGTGCAGTGCTTGGCTCGGCCCGGCCCTTATTTTTGGAGCTGTGACCATTGTTCACGTCTGTGAATCACTGAGCTCCGGCGTCCTGAAGCAGCCTCTCTCTCTCTTTTCTGCTCTGTTGTTCTTTAGTCAGCATTTCTCCCCCCTCTCATCTCTCTCTCTCTCTCCTCCTGCTGTCACTCGGTCTCCCTCCATCCCATTCTATAGTTATCTCTCCTCATGTTGTCCTAGTGCAAACTCTCTCTGCTGGATCTCTCTCATCCTGGGGGCCAAGAGTCTTTGTTCACCTCTTGTCATAAGATCAGGTTACCCCCCCCCCCCTCTACTTCCCTCTCTCCAACCCCCAGCTTTTCATTGCTCTCTCTCTCTCTCTCTCTCTCTCAGCATCCCCCCCATCTGTCTCTCTTATGCTGTTTAGCTCTTTGTTTGTTTCTCTCTCACTCTCTCTTTCTGCCTCCATGCATCCCTCATCTCCCTCTCTTTCTCTGTTCATCCCTCTCTCCCTCCCTCCATCCATCTCTCTTTCCCTCCCCCTGTCTCTCTCTCTCTCTCTCTCTCTCTGACAGAGTGAACTCTGTCATGCTGTATCCTGGAGCCAGATCTCACCTCTGTGATAACAGCCGTTCTGAGGACAATACAGCCCCCACTTCCTATGACAACCCCAACCCCACATCTCTCCTCCTCTCTCTCCGTCTCTCTATCCCTCTCTCTCTTGCTTATGTCATGGGCACAGCCCACTCATCCTTCAGTCATCTCTCTTCTAGCCACTCACCCTTTCTCTCCAGCCATTTCCTCTTTCTTTTCAGTTCTCCCATCTCTTCCACTCCCCACTTTAACCCATTCTCTCTCTCTCTCTCTCTCTCTCAGCCCCTTTTGTCTCTCTCTCCATCCCTTTTACTCTCTCTCTCTCTCTCTCTCTCTTCCCTTTTAATCCCTCCACCACCTCCCTGTTTTCCCAACACTCAGTAGGTCATGTTATTTCTCTCTCTCTCTTTCCTTCTTCACTTTTAATCCTTCACTTGGGTCCTGTCGTTTCTTCACTCCCCTCTCTTTGTCCGGTCGTTTCTCCCTCACCTCGCTGGCCGGTAGCGGCTCCAGGGTGGGGATGACGTCGCTCTCGTCTCCGGCCTCACGCTCGTCCTCGCCGAACAGCGACTTCATGGCGCGCTGCTGAGCCGCCTCGCTCGTCCCCCCGCTCGCTCCGATGGCCGCGACTATGTCTGCCATCGCTATCCCGCCCGCCGCTGCCGCCGCTGCCGACGCCGCCGCTGCCGCCTCCGTCTCCATGGCAACCAGCTCGCCGTCCTCCATGCCGTCCTCCGCTCCCGCGCCTCCGCCTTTCTCCTTCTCCTCGGGCAGCACGCCCGTGTCCACCTGCGCCACGCGCATGTCCAGCACGCCGTCCACCCAGGCCAGCTCCGTGTCGCGCGCGCGGCAGAACTGCAGCGAGCTCACCAGGGAGTCCTTGAGACGCACCTGAGGGCGGAGAACAAGGGGGGGGGAGGAGAGAGGGATGAAATAAAAAAAAGGCAGATAAGAATAGAGAGAGAGAGAGAATTCGCAAAAAGAGACGAGAGAGCGAGAGGAGATGGGAAGGATAGATGATAAGGGAGAAAAAGAGATAAAGAGAGTAAAGGGAGACCACAGAGGAAAATAAAAAAAAGAGAGAGGGATGGAAGGGTGGTGGGTGATGGAAGAAGAGATAAAGAGCCAGAGAGATAACGCAGGAAAGAAGAAGGGATGATAAAACGGAGATAGAGAACCATGGCTAAACAACTGGCTGCCTTCTGGGTTTACAAAACAACAAACAAAGCCCTGGTCATGTGCTTGGGCTGTGTTCTGTACTGGAACGGCACTAACACTCATATTCCCACAGAGAATGTTCATGAGATGCCTGCGTCAAGGAGACTGGAAAATAATTCCATTTTCAATAGATCACAGTGTATATATGCAGTCATATTAGGGTATGCATCAATACAGTGTAATAATAGTTTGACAAAGGCTTGAGGAGTCACTTAGAGACTTACTTACTTAGTCACT
This sequence comes from Alosa sapidissima, assembly GCF_018492685.1. Classification (NCBI taxonomy): domain Eukaryota; kingdom Metazoa; phylum Chordata; class Actinopteri; order Clupeiformes; family Clupeidae; genus Alosa; species Alosa sapidissima. Next base: position 16,387,213 of record NC_055962.1, read on the forward strand.
TAGAGACACATGCTCTGTGATCGAGGGATAATTGGGACATATGAAAATAATGTACAGAACCACTCAGGACATGCATGTTTGTGACGTGCCCAAACCAAGGCAGCATGGCTGTCCACATGCAAGGGAGGGTTTCGAGCAGGCAGAATTCTAACAGGGGAGGGGGGGCTATATTTGTTTGGCTGCTGTGTTGCAGTGTTTCAAATCAGTCAACTTCAGCCAGTGTGCATGACTGTCTTTAAGGCCATCCGCGAATCGAGTGTGTGATGTAACCCTGGTCAATGGTCAGGGTCTGTGTCTGGCTGGTGGGGGTCAGATTACAGCTGGCTGTGTGTGTGTGTGTGTGTGTGTGGCTCTCTCTGAGCGGGTAGTGCCAGGACAAGAGCGCTGTAATCAGGGTTACGGGCAGAGTTGAAGGGTTAAAATCACATCACTGGCTTTAATACGAACGCTCTTGCTAACCTTAAACACCACTCTTAACACTGACCATATAGTTGTGTCCTGTATTAAAAACACATCGATGCCTTTAATACGAATGCTCTTGCGAACATTAAACGCCATTCTTAACACCAACCCTGCTGTCGTGTTACATATTAAAAACACATCGATCACAGGCTTTAACCCTAACGTTCTTGCTAACCTTAAACACTATTCGTACACCAACCCTGCTGTCGTGTCACATATTAAGGACAGATGCCTTAATACCACCACTGTAGACATAAATTTCACTTGTCCCACATGGCTACTCCTGAGCTGTAATGTCACTGGCCTCGTTCAAACCTGCATTCATTTAAAAGGTCAGCATCGATCACTGAAAAGGCACATTTATGTTTTAATTTTGGTGGTTTTAATGTTTTAATTTTTGATGTCTGTACTATATAGCATCAAGATGAGAATTCTGGTTTACATTTGCAGGCTTCAAACACGAAACAATTCGAAATCATTGTGCACCGTGTTGGCGTGAAAGCTTAATGTTGTTACAGTAGGTGCTTGAACAGTGCATGTCTTTTCTGTTCAAAGTCACTGCACTAAAGACGGTCAGACCACATACCTGGTAGATGTGGGTCTCGCTGGTGGCGTCCACCGTCTCATGCTGCTTGGGCGTGTACACCTTGATGTCCTTGCCGCTGAAGGCCTTGCACGACTCGGCCAGGTCCTGGCTGGCATCCGGCGGCCCGTTGACGATCACCAGCTGCCGCGGCTTCATCTGGTTGATGATCTTCTTGATCGAGTCGCCGTCTGAGCGACCTTCGTAGTCGATGTAAGTCACACGCGCTCTGAAGGGGATGCAACATGGAGCACACATGATGGCACAATGCTCAACAACATTACGCCATATACAACTATTTTACACAGCATTCATTTAATACAAAATGTACACATACACACATTCTCTTTAAGTATGTATGTACACAAATAATAATTTTCCACCTAATATCTGTCTCTAATGTTGTATTTCATATTCATAATCACGGCATAGAGAAGACATGCTGGCTTTTCTCTATAATCCCCTAACCAATAAATATGTATTATGTCTTAAACAATCAAATGAAAGCCTGCAGACAACAAGATGATACTGGTCTGCTTTTCACTTAATCTGTATAATCTCTCTGTGTTTAAATAGATTGTCTATAAATGTAATGCGAACATACAGTCACACTCATATTACCATAATGGTAGTTACGTAACATATTCAGAGAAATCACAGCCTTCACCTGAAAACCTAGTCTCATTGCATGTGATGTGCATGCTCTTCAGTCAGTTGTTGTGGGTTGCTTGGTTTAAGTCAGTCTAAAATGGTCTATAGATGTTCATGTAAAAAAGCACTATGAAATGCTTTGCATTTTCCATTCAGCTATAAACTTGCCAATCTCTTTATCTATAAAACCGGTAGTGAAGGTGTACACATGGAATATAGGGGATCTTATGTACACCTATGCTGATTGTTATTTTATTACTTATATTATTATTATTATTGTTTTATTGTAAAGCACTTTGGGTCAACCCTACTGCATCAAATGTGTTATAAAAACAAATTGACTTGACTAATGAAAACTCATGAAGCCCAGCGAGCGCTCACTTGATCTCCAGGGTCTCCATGCTGGAGGTGCACTTGGTGGGCACGTCGGACAGGTCCTGGTCCATGGGCTCGTCCCCGTTGGACATGCCCATGTCCAGCTTACTCTTCTCCTCCTCTGTGGCCTGCAGCTCCGGCACAAGGAACTCCTCAGGCCTGAAATGGGGGTCAGGGGATAGACACACACACACACACACACACACACACACACACACACGTGAACAAAAACACCCAACAAACAACAAAATACACACATGCACACACAGGGAAGACACACATAGGCATCACAGCAAAGGACGCTAACAAACTGAATAAAATGACAAAGAAGGTTGGATCGGTTACTGGGTCCAATCTATCCATCTCTCTATCTACTTCTCTGCAAACACACACACACACACACACACACACGTGGCAAAGTAGGTACGAGGAAAAACACACACACACACCATCACAAAGACTCACACAGCCTTTGTTTAAGTGGGACACAGGTGAGCATAGCCTCTTTACATGAAGGAAGCTGTGTATTGTCAAGAAAATGGATGAGTGCTCGTGCTGCAGGTGTATCGCTTCCTAAAGACAAAAAAACACCACCCCTGCCAAGCTGAGTGGACTGGACCGCTCAATAGGATATACATAGGAGCACAGCACTCAGTCCTCTCACTGTTTGCAACAATTACCTGATAAGAGGAGTCACAGCTTTGGATAATGCTAAAAGATGACACAGGAGATAATCTCACAGTTTGCTCACACGAGTTCGCACAGCAAGAGGCCAAGGCCAAAAGGCCAGATTAATACATTTAATGATCGCCGCAAAACTACCACACACACCCTGATCCGCCCATATTCAGATTAAGTGAGACTAATACTGACAAGGCTCATGGCTCTTAACTCAGATTGATTTAATACACAAACATGACAATCTCCCCTAATTCCAATTACGTTAAGTCATGCTAATACGAGGTGCCATGGTGACTGCTGGGACTAACAAAGTCTAGTCACACGCTGTGCCAATATCAAATCGATGAAGGGGATTGTCCTGTGAGGAAATTTGTTCTCTCTATTTTACCCAGGTGTAGTGTGCACATTCACACACACACACACACACACACACACACACACACACACACTTGGAGCAGTGAGCTGGGAGCCCACACATACTCGGAGTACACCTACATATCCGGAGCAGTGAGCAGACATTAACCCCCCACCCGGAGAGCAGTTGACGGGTTAGGTGCCTTGCTCAAGGGCACCTCATCTATGGATGTGGATGTGGAGGAGCTGTTTTAATCACATATTTCCTACCAGTCAGGACCGGCCACCCTTGGGTCACAAGTCTAAGACACACAAACCCAACTACTCGTCTGATTTTCAGGTGCTTCCCTGACACACACATCCAGGTGTGCACAAACACACACAAAACCACACATACAAACCTAAAAAACTGGAAACTGTATAAAGGGTGCATGCACTCGCACACCACCCAAGCATACACCTAAAAAAAAAAAAAAAAAAGACAATTATGTGCACACACACACACACACACACACAAACAAACACCCCACATACAAACCAAAAAGGACGACCACACAGACACACACAAACAAACACCCCACATACAAACCAAAAAGGACGACCACACAGACACACACAAACAAACACCCCACATACAAACCAAAAAGGACGACCACACACACACACACACACACACACACACACAGACACACACACACACACACAGACACACACACACACACACACACCCACCGGATGATCTCGCCGTACTCGTCCCACTTGATGCGCTCCTCGTGCGTGGGGAACATGGGGTAGGACTTCTTGGCCTGCTTGAAGAAGCTGCCCTTGCGGCCGCCCTCCCCCTTCATCATCAGGTCGTGGTGCTTGCTCTTCACCACCGCCGGCTGCTCCAGGTCGTCCTCCAGGTCACTCTCGTCGCTCGAGTCCACATCCACCCTGAAGGTGAGCGCGCGCGCGCGCACACACACACACACACACACACACACAAATAATTAAACTGAGAGTGCAAAAATAGACAATATTATTTTTTTAAAGTACATATTAGGGCTTTTTTTGGCCTTTTTTCAGATAGGACTGTAAAGAGCGACAGAAAGCTAGTGAGAGAGTGAGAGGGGGTGAAACCAGGACTTAGGACACAAATGTGGTACGAACACTGCAGCCACAGCTAACCCCTCACATGGAAAACATCGCCTTCATACAGAGCCAGCCAGGCAGCCAGTAACAGTGTTTGTGACAAATGGAGGTGAGGTGTGACCGTGTGATCTGCCATGTCCATGTTACCAACAGCTCAAACCGTGGAAGTAAAGCAGACTCACTCTTTGGCCTGCTCGATCTTTTTGGCCGCCTCCTTCTTCATCTTCTCTTTCTCCACATACTCCTCCAGCTCCTTCCCCTCCAGCTTAGTACGCTTCCTCACCTGCGCACACACACACACAAAGGAACACAGCTATAGTCAGGTATACACACAGAAATGCTCATCTATATCCATTAAATGCACTTTTAGTGCTAGTTGTGACTAGAAAACCAAAATCTGAAATGTAACCACTGCATCATAGACATCCACCCTCTGATGGAACCTTTGCTGTAATATTCTAGAATTCTAAAAAGTTCCAAGCCAGCACAGTGGTTGTTCCTGGTTCCAAACTCACGGGGCCATGCCCCTGTGTGCGCCCGGCAGATACGTCTGGTCAGGGCCTGAAATCCTATCCCGTTATCTGGCCAGCACAGACTCTCTCCTCCGCCTTGGTGTCTGGGAGCGCGCGCTGTGCATCTGTGCAAATGCCAGCCAATCCCCTCTCCCTCTGGGGTCGAGCCGGGTCTGCCTGGAAAACCTGTGCTGACGGAACGCTAACTGCCAGCTGAGCTGAAGACTGTAGTTTACCTCAGACCTCAGCTAAACTTAGTCTCTCTCTCTCTCTCTCACACACACACACACACACACACACACACACACACACACACACACACACACACACACACACACACACACACACACACACACACACACACACACACACACACACACACACACTTATTCTCCTCCCAAGAGCAAGTTAATCCCACCTACAGTTTTTTTTCTTCTCTCTCTTCTGCAACCCCACCCCACGGCCTTATCCGCTTCACACTCTGCTCAGCATATCATTTGCCACGCTTTAAAGTCAAGCATAACGGAGCACAACTTTTCTCTGTGGCTTTTCTCTTAAACTTCCGGAGGCAAAAAAACTCTCGCTGGGGTAGTCCGAGATACCGTGTTCCTTCCGGTATCTTAACCTTGCCTTTCATATGCCGTAAACTCAATATCTCTCCCCATTCCTTCAGCTTTGTGGTTTGTCCTGGGTTGGCGATGGCTCAGCCCTTTACCCATGTTTCTTTCTCTCATATACTTCCCATCTCTATGCCAAGACCCACACAGATACAAACACACATCCACACACACACAGCCACACACACACAGCCACACACACACAGCCACACACCTCCAGGTCCATCATTTTCTCCCCAGGGTTGTCGATGAGGTAGCGGGCCAGCGTGCCTGGTGAGGTACGGTAGGTCAAGATGATGGAGTTCTTGGCGTCCGTGCACCACTGGATGAAGAGCTCGCGCGAGAAGCCCGACTCCAGGTCCGGCTGGCTGCACAGCACCACCTTGGGGCTGGGCACGCGCGCCAGGTCGGCCAGGCTGTGGCACAGCGAGAGGTGGCGGAACTGGAACGGGTTGTTGCGCTTGTCCTCGAAGCAGCGCATCAGCTTGTCGCTCATCCACTCCACCTGGTGGGGGAAGAGAGAAGGTGGACAGGGGAGCTGAGCACCATCTCTTGTGTTTTCCACATGATTTCACAGGGCTTAGGAGCTCTCAAAAACAGTTTGGAACAGTGTTTCATTTTTCAACATATAGAAAACAGACGATAGGTCCTTTGGTCACACACCAATCACACAACTGTTAAACCAGCCTTGTTTATTTCCTGTTTTGTTCCTTTGTCTGCTCATAGTAGGCTAAATCCACTCTTATATGTTACCTACGACCTTATTATGTTTATTTGGCTGAGGTGCTGCGCCTAAGACTTTATAAAGTAGGAAACCCCTGTATCTGTGTTTGCCATAAAGGCAGCTTTGCAGGCTATAAAACAACCCTCCCAATCACTCACATTACTTTCTCACTCATATTACTCACACGGTCTTTCAACAGACCAATTAAGCATTCATAACTGCTGTCGGTGACACAAATGACAAAAAATGATATTTCATTGATATAGTCAAATGTAGACAGTGCATGTGAATTAAGACAGACTTCTTCTGATCCATTCAGTGGCTTTCGTATTTAAAACTAAATCTCACAACTTATTTGTAACTACCATGTTACAAATAATATGTAGATCATTTTTCAGTCACGCCATGAGTTCTAGAATGTACACCAGTTGTGATGAGGGGCGGCATAGTCACACAGCCTGGGGCAGATGATCTCACCTGGGACTTGGAGAACTCCACCACGTTGTAGCTGACGTTGTTGAGCAGGGCGAGGGAGTAGACCCCAAGGCCCGAGTCTTTGGTCCTCCAGATTTGGTCCAGCAACTGGGCCAGTTCCAGCACCCGTCCGGCCGTATCCACAGCGATCAGCACGTTACCGTCAGCGCGGAGCGTTCCCATAACGATGGCTGTGTTTGGGGGTGAAGGACAGAACAATAGGCATGAAAGGTATGCTTTTCTGGGCGCAGTGATGTATGCATGAGCACTACAAGACAGGCCTACACGTTTTTATTGGTCGACATTCCTAGCCCAACAAAGTAAATATGCTAAGGTCCTGAGGTTCACAATGGTGTCATTCTTCAGAGAACTATGGAACTTTTGAACAATCTGTGTTCTACATTCTTTTTTTCCTTCATTGATGATTGAAACTTAAGTGAGTGTTGTCTACCAGCAGTGAAGCATGGTGGGTAATGTAGTCTTACTGAGGAGCTGCTCGTCCCGCTGTTTGCGTCGTGGCTGTACATAGGCAGCGTTGAAGGAGTCGGTGATGAGCAGAGAGGGACGGCTCACCATCTCCAACGAGCAGCCATTCAGATGACTGCAGGGACACAGGGAGCAATCACATAAATAATACAAGTAGTGCCACTCATCACAACACAGCCCATTATGTTCATCATAACAGTGGGAAAGAAAAATCAGGACACAGCACATACCAAACACTCAGAACCGGTAAGACATTTGTCAAAATGTCCATAACATAACTAGTTTTACTGCTCATAAAAATGACAAGCTCATATGCAAGTTCAAAATTACATTTCAAAGACATTTATCCCATACAACCCTTTACAACTGGCTGATTGTGAGAATCTGATTTGAAAGACGCTGGGATATGCCTGAATGACACACTAGGTGACATCTCTGTTCCTGTGGCATTCATGTTCCTGGCGCATCTCAGTTTCTGTGGCATTCAAAATAAACATCTGACAATTTCATTGACAGGGCTCTACAGTGCGGCCATTTCACTCGCACATATAAAAATAATGGCGTGCGAAAAAAATATTTAGGCGCACTGGTGCGAATGACTTCTAACCAAGTCAATGTTTGTCTACAAAATACACCGCAACATCGCAAAACATTACTGGTGCGAACCATAAAAATCACGTCAATGCCACGCCAATGCAGCATAAAAACTACACCTTCCATCAATGTTAGCAGTTTCGCGTTGTGACTCGCTAGTTGCTTCTATTAAATTCAAGGGTCGCAGAAAAAGTGGAAAGTTAGACTAGCCAGCCAAGATGCAAAGTAGAACTAATTTCTTCAATTCACTGAATTAATCGGATATACAATATGAGGAACAGGATGAGATTCTGAGAATGCAGTGAGAGAAGGAAAAGGTAACATGCCTTTTAGCCCAGTTGACGTATTGGCTGCAATTTGCAAAATATAGCTTTAGCAAACAGGCACAAAAGTAGCCTCCAGTAATACTCCATTTTTCTTCAAATGTAGAACGCTACTGAAAACGCCAGACTTCCATGCATGCTTGTTTGTTTTACACTGAATACAAGCTGAAGTGCAAAACGAAAGTATGCATACCATTTGCCTACTGCCCCCATCAATGCAGATATTTCAAATAAATATAAATATCATTGATTAGACTATGTTGGGTTTTGTGGAAGAGAAGAGAAGAGTAATATTGCAGTATGCAGTCAGATAGGTCACCATGGGCATATTTGGATTAGCTACAGGTGAATTCACAAATAAATAAATTGGCCTAGGGACCTACATTTGGCAGGATAGCCTACTTCATACAGTCTATATGCAAGTATGGCAATGCATTATTTTACATTAACAAAATGTAGAAAAATAGAACGGACTGAAAATAAAGTAGGCACTGATGTTCTTTAAAATCTTGTTTCCTGTAAATGTTGTCAGTCATTCTTAATCTTCGCAATTGGTGCACTGACATGTTTAACTGTTAGCTGCAGTGTAAAGTTAAATTATGTGTAAGTTAAGTACAGAACTGACTGTGGCCCCAGATTTTTGTCTGTGCTCCTACATTTTTTAACTTGGGCGCACAAGTGCTCCTGGAAAAATAAATGTTAGTGTAGAGCCCTCAACAGAATCATACTCAAGAAGTTCTCTTCACTCACATCTCTCTCTTGTGGTTAAAATCCACAGCATACACAATCTCCTCTTCTCCATCCTTCACAATCTTCCAGATGGTTCCACCAATCATGTGTCCGGCCGGCAGTGGGGTGATGGACAAGCCGTGGCCCTTCCCTGTGGAGGTCAGTAGGAGGAAAAGGTTGGCACAGCTTAAATGGGCCCCTTTACATGTTTACAAATATTGTAGCAATGGAGAAGAAATGGAGGCAGAAAGCCTCCTGCCATTATCAGGACCAATACAAAATAGACCATTTTCAATAGTGTCTTTTATAGATTTATCATCGGGTAATCCCACAGCTTGAATAGGCATGTACATTCATTGTAGTTAAACAGTATTCTGTCCCCAACAGGCCTAGTGTAAGGGAATTCTGAGGATGGCATTACCCTTCAGATTGACGATCTGCGAGTACTTCAGCTGCTGGATTTTGTCAAACGCTGAGTCCACGTCATCCAGCGTGAAGAGCGAAAAGTCCTCCGTGTTGTGACGTGACTGCACAGAGGGGCAGACAACAAATTAGTTATGATAACTGATTACCAATGTAACGATGTGTAAGATTTCAGACAGTCAAAGCCATCTGGTTGTGCCAGTCTCACCTGATAAAGGTCATACATGAACATCTGACCCATCTTGTAGACTGGGATGGTGGCATAGATGGTGCAGTTGAGGCCGAGCTTGCCCACAGCGTATGGCAAAGCCCCTAAATGGAGTGGATCGGGATGGGACAAAAGCACAGCATCCACCTGGTGGACATATCTGTAGAACAGGAACATGTGTTACTACAGGCAAGAAGTCCATTGATTGTACTATCTTGGTTAAGAATCATTTCTATAGTTCTAGTTTAAATGAAGTTTCGCCATATTAGGATGGCACAACATGCATATTTGGCACAGCATGCATATTTAAACGAAGCATCACCACATTCTGGAATTCATCAAGGTAAGCTAGTGGACTGCCATTAGTTACCTCTTCAAAGTTTCAATGATCTCCATGGAAAAGGTCTCGTCCCATCCGCAGTCCAGCAGGAAGCGAAACTCATCCACCTGTAATAGGTAACAGAGTGCAGATTCCTCCTGGACCCCCGACAGGGCCGTCAACTTGATAATGGACGTCATACTGTTTTACTGACAATCTACAACAAGAACAAATACGTGTAAATATCGTGTACGGTTTTTTTCTTCGCACTATAGCATGCATCATTCTTATCCATCTCAGTCTGAATGAACATCGGTGTGACTATAAAAGTATAGATTAGAGACATTTTGGCATAGCGTTTTATACAAGACAAAGCACTTTGAGGAAATAACTAGCTAAGCTAGCCTGCAAACATCATTAGACCCTTCAGTTCAAATTAAGCGAGTTACACTAGCTAACCGACTGGCTAGGTCGTCAGCTCTTTCACTGCTCTAAGAACTGGCCATCAATCACACTGATAACTATTCTCTCACACTAGTACCGCTAACAAACTCTAGCTAACATTAGTGCTAGCCATTGTACATCAGAGATATCAACATTAGCTTATTGGAATATTATCGCCGTTATGGGTGTAAATGAGCCATACCAGAAATACTACAACGTTAATCGGTCGTTTTTGCAAATCACGGGATGATAATTTATCGGTCTATAGACATTGTGACAATAAGTTTAGGTTTACTTGGGCTTCAAGAACCGTACAAACACACTTGTAGGCCGGCCATTTTTGCCGCTGTAAGGGTGAAAGGTTATTCGACTGCACCATGTCCGTGCTTCTGGCTTTTCTAAACATAATTAATCTTAATTGTATTATACGATAATTTGGGGATTTCTACTTAATTCTAGCTTTGTTATTTACCTATTTTATCTAGCTATTATGGCAAACAATAAATAAATAAATGTGTATTGTAAATTTGACTGCATGAACGCAGCAACCATGGTATCGCCTAATGACCTCCTCAAGAAGCACTTGTCTGGTCTGAATTCTGAACCAACATAGCTTGCTATCAAGTTTGACGAAGGACCTAAAGGGCAAGGTAATCTAACTTCTATTTTCATGTGTTTGTATCCGCGTTGTATTTCTCGGCATAGACATTGTGAACTAATTTAAATCATTATCACATTGTGCTATCATACCTAATATAGGCAAGGTCGAAGTAACGTTCAACTACAATGCTACCACACATGCTAAACTAGGATGACAGATACGTAACATTACCATGACACAATAAGAAATGTTATATATATATAAGCACGTCTCTAGCATAATACGAAATATTGTTGACGTTCGCCCGTGCATCTTAATGCCTTCAAAAATCCTGCTAAATGGTGCCTTACACACTCAACTTTAGCGTTAGCCACGTTAGCTAGGCTTATCAAAACCAACGATGTTTTGGGTGGCTTACTCTTTACGTACTTTGTTATCAAAGACACAGTTAAGCAATGTCAATGTATTTGCATGCATGTACATTTCAGGAGTCATGGTGAATTTCGCGGCCCTTGTGCGCGAGCATTGGATGCAAACCCTTGTGCCTATTGGCATTATTATGGGTATCTACCTGGACAGGTGGAATGACAGCAGACTAACAGCATTCAGGAACAAGAGTGCTTTATACAGCAGGTACATGCACGTTGCATATATTATTCCTCTTCCAGCAACCTAAATAATAAGAAAGATAAGATGAAAGAAAATGAGCCCGTCACGTCTCTATACTAATTTTTCATCCATTGTTTCCATCTGGCATGTAACCTGCATGTGTGTATTTCAGTTGAGCACAATGTAAGCCTATTGTACACACACTGCATATGAAGACTGCATAGTATCATTGAATTTAAATATCCTCTCTAATCATTGTAGGGAACTGAAGCCTGGTGAGGAGGTCACCTGGAAGTGATGCAGCAAGAAAGACCATATTATCATCCCTGAGTCCCTTGTGTGTGTGGAAGGGTTTCTATTTCGTCCTCAAATTGAGGCCTGTTAAAAGCTGTTTCTTCCCTAGATGTTGACCAATAAAATGTTATAATAATAGACAACCTTGTTCTACATTAATTGAAACAACTCATTTTACTGATCTGATTTTTATTTTGATTGCATTCTTTAAATGTACAAAAGCATCTTCAAATGTCTTACACCGAAGCAAAGCTCAAATGTAAAGAATATCAAGAACACAAATACAGAGCGCTGGTTGGATGCTGGTTGGAACTGTTCTCGGGACGGCAAACTATGAGCGCATCAACCCCGATGGGTACGTTCTAAAAGATCACTCTGACTTCAGAGGGTCCGCCGTGTGTATCAATCCCTTCTCAAACAGCAGATCTGCCAATGACCGCTAGGGAACACAAACAAGATTGATGTTTATGGATTAACACACACACACACATCAATTATTAACCATAACATTCATCCTAATTACATTGCAGATGTAAAGTAACCAACCTTTTCTTCTGCTGTATCGCATGGTAAACTAGAAACGGTGACAAACTTGGGATACGAGTGAAGCAGAAACTCCATGGCATCTGTGTGCTGTAAAACAATGGTTCAGTCAGAGCTCCTACAGACTACCATCATCACTTACTGACATTCTGCTCCATTTCTAATAGTTTTGTTTTTATGCCTAACACAAAGCTCACCTCTGGTTTTATTTCAAAGGACTTGAGCTCTTCTTTGTGGTAAACCCGGGAGTTTTCTGCTGTGTGATAAAGGGAGACCTCTTCTCCATCACTGCACAACCTTTAGCAACAAGGAAGACAAAAAGAATAAAAAAATACCCCTCAAATTAAGTTCAGTTTATTATGATTTTCTGTGCTTATCATTTAGCAAGAGATTCAGGAGCAGCATAACGGTTTGAAAAGGCATCACTGGTTTGAATTACAAGAAGGGTTGAGCATGTAACTAACCCTGGTCCGTCACTGGTCACTGCTTTGAAAGTGTGTGTGGACTACCTTGCTATTCCTGCACGTATGAGGCGGATCCTGGTCTGTTGTCTCACGTGGACGGTCAAGCCCAACGCCTCGCCATCCTCCCAGCGGGCCGGGGCTCCATAAACACTGCTGGCCTTCTCAGCTACCAAAACAACATGATGGAAATAATTACATTTTGAACGCAGACAGAATCTTGTGGTAAACCCCAGAGGGTTTTGCTGTTATACTCTACCCTCCCCCTCACTGTCAAATGTGTTTGTCTGTATGTGTTGTGATGTATAGGTTAGTTTTATACAGTATATATATATAGACGTCCAAAGTGCTTTATATATACTGTATATTGCCGTATCTATTATCTACTATACTGTCTTTCACAAATGGATAAGAGAGCCATTTTCGTAGCCGTCTCCATTTTGAAATTATCTGGAAACTGAAAGTGTGGTTACCTGGAGTGAGTAGAGGTGGTAAGCAGTCATGCAAAAAGCCTCTGGCCTTCTGGTCCACCGCAGCGTCCACAGGTGCGTAACCCACTAGCTTCTTCATTAAAGAGCCAATATGACTCAGAAACTCTGCTCGACGGGGATCCTCCTGCAGAGGGCAAAACATTCCTAACTTCATCAAGTCTTTTTATTTTCTTTACATTCAGAGTAATTTCAATTACAAATTGTAGTTCAACTACAAATCCGACACAAAGCACACTGGACAAACTGCACACACCTTATCAGAATTCTGAACCCCCATGTACGACAGATAGTCCAGGGGGAGACCTTTACGGAATTCCACATCCTCCTCCATTGCAATCTCCACAGCTGCTGGAACAAGCTGCAAGTGAAAAAACAAACAAACAGACTTTGTTTACCCACAAGTTTTGAAACTGACTACATAAGCTCTGGGTTTAAAATGTACTGGGAGCAATTATACAATGTTATGTATACTGGTATTAGCTAATGCTTGCAAAATCTGGCTCTGTTTTGTTTGAACGTCAACAGAAGAGTGACGTTGCCCAACATCGCTTAAAGCACCTTTAATCCAGCTGCTGATGGGCAGCAAACATAAGCAGGATGTGATGTCAAAAGTAATATAACTCATTAGTGAGGTCATCCATAAGCATAGAGGCTTAGGCCTACTGCACAATGTATAAACTAGTGATACTGGTAATGAAACATGTCTGTTACTACCAAAGGATTATTAGATCTACTACCAAACTAGATAAAATTCCAAAGAGTAAAACAAAAAGTCATAACTTGTTTTGAATTTGTTTTTGTCATTTGTAGTTTGTAGAGGTAGAGGGGTTTTTTTTTTTTTTAGGCCATATCGCCCAGCCCTAATTCTACCTAATGGGTTAAACAATTTCACAATGGGGTGAGAGGTCACAGATCACCTTGGTGAGCAGGTCACCCCAGCTGTTCTTCTGGTAGGAGGAGACGGTGATGTGAAGGGAGTGGGCATCTGGCAGACAGTCGCCCTGGTGGATGAACCCACGGGGGAAGTAGAGCAGGTCTCCAGCCTCCAGCACCACATCAAGAATGGGCTTCCCAATCTCACCCTGGCTGAAGTTGGCTAGAATGTGAAGTTATGTCACAGGTTATGTAAGTAACTAGATCATAACAGTCTTGTAGACAGAAAATAAATGAGAAATGTTGCAGATATCTGCAAGGGGATGGTCATGATTTTTTATCCCAAAATGTCCTAAACGACATATTATGGGTTTTGGGTTATGTTTTTTTTTTTTTACTACTTACGACTTGATACCACTGGCAGCACCTCATCTTCAGACCTGGGCACACACAGACACACATCCACAAAGTTCATGAAACGTATAGCACTTTTAAACGCTGATACATTCTTAAGGTTTGTGATTAACACATTAACATTTTACCCCATGCCCAGCGGCTCCGATACCTCCCATGACAACAATAGCAACATGATGTGCGTTGCGTGACGTACCCCTCCTCTCCCTGAGCACGATATAGGGCTGGCTGATGTTGCGCTTATTGTGTGTGACAGCTGCAAAGTGTTACTCAGGGGGGATCCGGGGGCATGGAGGGGGCTGACTCACCGAGGGTTGTACACTCTCCAGTGCTTCTTGCCCTCCAGCTGGACTACAAAGGCCTCAATGTCATCGTAGTGTGGAGCAAAGCCCTGTGTGCCTGCCGGCGTCAGATACCTGAGGGCACACAAGCATGGTAGGATTAACACATTAGGATTAGAAAAGTCAGCATGTTACGCATCTCTGTATCTCTGTAAAGGGAAAGCTTCTGAGGGAACATAAGCCAACGCTGCATTGTGAAATAGTGCGCTACTCAACTACAAAGTCACTTTACGTGCAATACCTCAATAATAATTCTACATCCAAAAACATACATGAAACTAACTAAAACTATCTTTCCTGTGGAATCAGGTTCGTTGTTATATATACTCTTTCATTTAAGGCCCTATCAGAGCCATGCTGGCATTCTGGACTGTTATATTTTTGAGATTTTCTCAGCATGACATGTGCACAAGCCAGACTTACACGTTGGCACCAGCCATGCTACCAAAGAGCTCCTGCAGGATAGAGAGAACGTTCCAGACGGTGGAGGAGAATGCTTGGGGGTTCAGCATCCTCAGGGAGCAGCCACTCTGGAGAGCAAAAGCCACAACCATTACTCAGCAATGCGGCAAACACCCATGCACGCGCACAGACACAGACTGACACGCACGCACACACACATAATTTATATCAACATATATTTTTGCATTTGCTTCTAAAAATTAGTTATGCTAAAAAAAACATACAACCATCATGCTATGTGTGCATAAGGGCATCAAGTTGAGAGGATGGGATTGATATGAATAGAAAAGATGAAGATGATTGTCTTTACCTCGTAATAATCCCACACTGTGTAGGGCAGTGCCCTCCCTGGAGGGTTGTGGGTCTCTCGTTTTCCATTAATGTAACTAGTGACGTCGAGGTTCACCCCAAACTGGACGTTATCCTGATATTTGACGCACACACACACACACAATTTCAGCTCATTACAGTAAATGCAACGAATGCAATGAAAACGTGTTAAACAAACAAACATGTTCTGTGATTCATGGGGATATGAAGATCTTAACGATACACGAACATCATGCATACCGATACAGTCAGTCAGTAAACAGACCTGCTTAAGTGTCTCATAATGCTGAACTTAGCTCTACTCACATCTCTCAGAATTCTGTCAAACTCTGCTGTGGAGAACAGTCCTTTGTAGTAATCTTGTTTCTGGCGTTTAATCAGCAGAGGTTTTTTCTCCCATGTATCCCTGTGAGTTCATACATACACAAATGCTAACCCTGAAAAATCCTCATCAGATCTTATTTGTGAACCAAGATTTTACCAATCTTCAAGATCAGGGCAAACAAGATCAGACATCAGAATCAAATCTTTTGAGTACATTGACACCACCCATTGACACCATCAAATGTCAACAACACACTGATTACTAACTTAGGACTGCTTACCTAAAAAAGCTCTTGGAGGGTATTGGATGGACAAACCACTGAAACAGCTTGCTTGCCCTTTCGCTGCTGTTATTGACTTTGGTGAGGCTGTCTAGAAGGGTGTGCAAAGATGTGGTGTCACCTGCCATTTCTCTGGTTTGTTGTTCTTCATCCTAAAATCACAAATCCAAATCAAACACCGCGGGAATAAATGATCACATTGTCACTGGTAGCCAGGTGAACATATTGAAGTAAGCTGTTGCCACACGGCGCTGTTACATTGAGAGGGCCCTTCGCATTGTTACATACATTCAGCATCGTCTCTTGCTTATCTTTCTTCTTTGTTTGCAAACCGTTCCGTACTGCACCACTCTTCTTCCTGATCTTTTTGGATTTTACGATTGGAAGGCCATCCTGCAGTTTCCTCTTCTTTTTCTTCACCGGCAAAACCTTTACACACGTCAATAGTACACATACATCAGTCAGAAGCAAAAATCCTATAGTGCACAGTACATTTAACACAACAGCACTATGTTGCGCCTGCTAAAGGAGGCGTGGACAGTTGGTTTCATACATGAGTGAGATAACACTGCTAAAGTAATGCTGAATGAGAAATATGCTTATCACGACAAGCTTGAGCTCTCTAAATGGATGAATTACCTCATTTAGGGGATTCGAAGGGGGGATTGCGGACTGATACAATGCAAAGGCCGACACATGTTTTCTCTCCATGTTTTCAGTCTTCGGCGTCACCAACATGAGACGGTACAGATGGCTTCTTCGCCTTTTCCAACCTCTCTCTCCAGGGCGAGAGTATTGTACTGCCACCTATTGAAAGGGAGATGAAAAGGATTGACAATTATTGTTATTTACTGCGTGCGCTCATTAATGTTGTCACTTCTTAATTATGCATACATACACATACGTGGAGAAAGAATTATATGTATGGAGGTACAATATATGTTGTTATGTATGTTATTGGGCGTTTATTTTTTGAAATGCTCACATCTGCACGTTTCCAGCTGTGTTTTTTTTTTATGACCGACAGGTGGAGCAGTTTGCCCACAAGTCATTTGCTATTCCCAGCATGCATCGGTGGTTAATGTTTGCTTAGCGCTGGCTTGGTCCAACAATGCAGTCGCGATTGCTTGCACCGTGCGGACCTGACGCGTTAGAACCTTCGACAGACTGTTTTTCAAGATAGCGTGGCTCAAGAAGATACTGATCATATTATTTGAATAGTCAGCGGTATAGCAGCACAGACTGTACGCCAGGCACTCCTTAGACTTGGCCTGAGATTTGTCTTCAGATCTCCAAACCGGGTAAGTCTAGCGCTAACATCAGTTAGCTTGCTAACTGGCAAAATCCAAGAATCCAGGCGCTTGTTATGGCTAGCTAGCTGGCTAATTGACCAGATTATCATTAGACATATGGCCTGCTCCTTTCGCCTTTTCAGAAGCTCCTCTCTGGTCTGCACAACGAAAGAATGCTCATGCCTGCTATTTGTAATTGCAGGAAGATGCGAATATCTTCTCGCCAATAAGGTCTTCTGACATACATTGCATCGTTGTGCTTAGTGCGGGGGAGCAATTTAAACGACAACCTATGAGCTGTTTTTATTGACACGTTTTGTAAGGACGGCAGGAGCGCCGTGAAATATGTTGATGCATTATTTATGCCTTGTGTAATGCCGACACGGTGAAAAACAAGTAGTTAGAGAATCGTCAGTATACCTTCTCATTATATGTGTGCTGTCAGCGTTTATGTTGTACATAACTTAACTGTTAACATTAATGTAGGATCGGGCTCCGCTGTAGCAAGCCACTTCGGCCTAAGATACAAGTTCCCCTGCACGCTGGGATGGGGATACACATTTACACGTTTCAAGTGTGAGTAGATATTGTTGGTTGGTCAGTAATCAGTATTCAAACAGTCGCTTTCCTGTCCCTTTTATTGTCAACACGATGCCATACCACATAACTGACGTCGGAGTGAATGAGCTTATGTGATAAGAATATTCTGCACGTTTGAATGATTTATATCATTTGTTTGCCATCTTTCATAAATCCACTTATCAAAGTGCAGGTACACTTTTCACATCTCGTTGTTTCATGAAGTAAAGGTCGAAATTGAAGGAGGACTTTAACTTGGTTTCTTTAAAACTCGGCTTCACTGAAAATGAGGACTACCCTCAATGAACCTCCGGGAATAAATACTGGTCGAATGAATGAATACATAATATGCTGCTTTGGATTAAACTGGTTTATTATTTGAAATATCGTGGTATGTCGAAATAGGACATTAAGTTAAACATAATGCCTAATGTGGTAATTATATTGGAGCATCCTTTATCGAATTTGACAAACATGCACTGATCGGTGTGCAGATGATGTGTCCAGTGAGTGAGAGCTCAGTGAATGCTGTGCCGCATTCAAATGGCAACAAAAATTAAATCATGACGAGTTTACATAAGTATGTAAATTATTTTTGTGTTGACCGTGTTGGTTAGTGTGTCTGTCTAAAGAGACATATGAGAATGTGGGATGGGTAAATAGTGGGAGAACCTGTCCTTCCGTGCACCCCACACCCAAGGACATCTGGTTTGAACCCCCCCCCCCTTCTCCCTCTTTTTTTTACCATCTCTTTCAGTTTCACCTGCTCCCTCAGTCTCCTATCCCTTTTGATGTGTGCACAATCTCTCTGCATCAACCCCGCATCCGTCTCACAAAAGAACTTTGAGCCAGACAGATAGACTTCTTGTCGCTGCTCTAACAAGAATCGTGTCAAATCACATCTGCCAAGAATGTTAATCGGTGTGTAACCGTTATGAACAGGTGAACCATCAAACTCCCACACTCGGTGTGTGTGAGAGAGGGAGTGAAATAAAAAAGGAGAGAGAGCGAGTGTGTGAGAGAGAGGGATAACTAGTGTGTGTGAATGTGACACCCAGTCACTAGTATGAGTATTTTGAACACACGGCCATTACTTGGTGTCTAGTGCTGTGTCGCCTCTTCCTCACCCAGTTTTTCACCTGATGCTGAAAGAACCTCCCTCAGGCAAATGTGTACCCTGCAGTTTTTTCTTCTTCTGGTGACCGTACCAGACAAGTCACAAAGTTCCAAAGGCACCTGTGCACGGACAGCCTCCAAACAGACTAGAAAGTTTGAGATCCAACAACCACATGTCTGTGGCGTCCAGACCACAGCTATTGTGTATATGTACGCAAGCTAGTACAATCAAGACTTTAGACACCAATGGACCCAGGAACGGGGCCTGGCCGAGGATCTGGTCCAGTTAGTCATCTGCTGTCCAGAGGCCCATCAGTGTATGAGTTCACCCTTGGACTACTCATTTCCTACCTCTGCCCTTGTTTGCAGAATTCACTCGTTCACAGTGTGATAATGTCCCCCCCCCCCCCCCCCCCCCACACACACACACACACACACACACACACTCTCTCTCTCTCTACTTCACTGTTTGCTCTCTGAAAGAGAACTGAATGAGAACCGAATGCTCAAAGTGGAGCAAGGGCATAAAAGGCAAGAGAGTGAAAGTGTGACATTGTTTCTAAACAAGCATTCAGTTTGTGTGTGTGTGTGTGTGTGTGTGTGTGTGTGTGTGTTTGTGTTTGTGTAGTGTACCTCACAAGGTAATTCTCTTCGAGAGAGAAAATGTGTGAGTGTGATTGGGATCACTTGGCTGAGTGACTTGGGTATGTGTCAATGTTTGAAGTGTGTGTGTCTGTGACAAAGTGGGAGCGAGATTAGACACCTGATTGTGTCTGAGGGTATAGACCTAGTGCGTTTTTGTGTCTGAGGAAGAGTGGGACAATGACATAGACAGGGATAGAGTGATTTTGTTGGAGTGTGTGTGTGTGTGAGAGAAAGAGAATGATGAAGTACCTGATTACGTCCGATTGTGACCTGTTTTTTTTTTAGTGTCTGAGTGAGGGAAACGGTTTGCCAGAAAATGAGAGTGAATTTGTTGAGCTGTGCGTGCATGCCTGTGTTCATTTGTGAGTGATTGTGCTTCTGAGTGTGTGTGTGTGTGTGTGTGTGTGTGTGAGAAAGCGGGGGTGGGACTGGAGAGGCTAATCGCGCTGGCTCGTCTCCCAGTGTCCATCTCTCTCCACTGGGGTGAGCAGGCAGGCAGGCTAGGTGGCAGCTGTTGGCAGCAGCCGGCTGGAGAGGAATCCATGACCAACCATAGCACAGCTCAGCACGGCACGATGGGGGGGGGGTTAGGTAGATATAGGAACAGGAACAGGGAATGGACTCGCAGGGTTTCCGGGTGGTGGTGGTTGAGATGCAGAAGATGGATGTTGGTTTGTTTTGGTGGTCTTTGCTTTCCCCAGAGCCTCTCACATGTGCAGGTTGGCACAGACTCTCTCCTGTCCTGTCCTGTCCTGGCTGGTACACACTGTGAGGGACATAACACAAATGAGAGATAGAGATAGGGGGAGGGGGGGGGGGGGGGGTTGCGAGTGAGTTATTGTAGGTGAAGGAGGGAAATGGAGGAATCACTCCTGTTTGAACTGCTGGCTTTAGATGATTGTGGCACATTCCTGCTCTCTCCAGCTGTTCAGCCTGCACTGGCTCGCTGCCTGTTGGAAGAGAGAGAGAGAGAGAGAGAGAGAAAAAAGAGGGCCCCTGGCTTATTTCAGGTATGTCGGAGTTTGGCATGACGGAATGGAGCAAACATGTTTAGCCAATTTACACACACGTACACTGAGTGCTGCCCACAGGTAATGCACAGGTGTGTGTGTTGTACGTGAGCAGTCGCCTGTGTTTGACCAGTCAGCCTTGAAACCATGTACAGGGATGACCAAAGGCTCTGCATAAGCTACAATATTTGTCTGACTTTCATCAGTCTGTACCTCTGACACACACACACACACACACACACACACACCATCTCTCTCTCCTTTAATAAATTCAAACAGTGTGTCCTCAACCATTGCATGACCCAACTCTCTTTGCCCCAGTGGTGAAAATTCCCTGGCTTGTGTGTGTGTGTGTGTGTGTGTGTCTGTGTGTGTGTCTGCACTTGCATGCCTGGGTGAGTCAGAGCGAGAGAGTGAAGGGGAGAGTGACGCGAGAGAGAAAGAGTGTTGCTCTGTCCAATACTTGGCCTAATTGAGCATCTTCTTGAGGGAATTTGAAATGGAATCAATCACTAAGGCAGAGCCGCTCAGCGGAATACAGACGAGCCTCCATCTTTCCCCCGGCTCACCATGCCACTCTCTTTCTCCTACTGTATTCTCCCCTCTTCGTCTTTGTCATTATCTTTTTTTTTTGTCACTCCCCCTTTTTCATCCCCTTTTTCTCTTGCAGTCTTTTTTATCTCTCTCTCTCTCTCTCTCTCTCTCTCTCTCTCTCTCTCTCTCTCTCTCTCTCCCTCCATCTTTTTCTCTTTCCCTCACTCTCTCTCCCTCCCTCTCTATCTATATTTCAGGCCCTTATTTGCCTTTTTTTCTACATCCTTTGTACATTCGCTCTATTCCATCTGTTTCACTCTTTCTTTTCTTCATCCTTCTATCTCTTCCTCCCTCCATCTGTATTTCTAGTTCTCTTCCTTCCTTAATCAGTCTCCCTGTACCCTCTCTTCTCCCTGCTCTGCGGCCTCAGACTCCATCCACATTGTTGTTTTCCTTTTGAAACTCAAGTGATCTTTGTCCATATGAGCGTATACAGCTCCGTAATCACACCTGATCCGTCTCTCTACTATACCAGAGACTTTCTAATGAGGAGCAAATAATGTGGTGTGTTGTGAAGACATCGTGCCAATCATGTGTTGTGATCTCGCGGCTGGAGCAAGGTTGGTGTCGTGAAGCCTTGTGCATGCCCATTTCTGCCGAAATAGATGCCCGATAAGTTCCCAAAAAGCGTTACAATATGGCCGCCCAGTGGAGGGACTTGCCTAAAAGGACTTTGACTATACTTGGAAAACACATCACCTTTTTGTGTTTGTCATAATGCTTGAATAATAGTTCTCCTCCTGCATATGTAGGCAGTTGTAACACTATAGAATGCAGAACTTAACAGAGCTACAGCTGACAGCAAAGACGGCAAGAGAACAAAAAGCCATTCGTTATCCTTGTTAGTAGCAGAGTTCTCATTGTCCCATTACAGGAGAATGATGAATCAGAAATGGACATATGAAGAGGATGTATTCTGTATATGCCATAGTTTTCAAATGTTTATCGATTAAACGCAAAACTGGAGTTTTCCAACTAACTGCTATTTTTTTAGGGGCTTGAATACGGCAGTGCAGTAGAGACAAAGTCCTTTTAGGCAAGTCCCTCCACTCGGCGGCGATATAGCAACGTTTTATGGGCACTTATCGGGCACAGTCTTTGGGTCGAACTGCGCGTGCGCAAGGCTTCACGACACCAATCTTGCTCCAGCGGCGAGATCACAACACATGATTGGCACGATGTCTTCACAACACACCATATGATTGGCTCAATGTATTCACATCACACCACATGATTGGCTCAATGTATTCACATGTCGACGTTTTGCCGAGGAAGGGGTGGGATATGTGTAGACAACGGCCATATTGGCGTGACAAACTAGCCCCATGCATTTCTATGGAGTATTTTTTGAGTGCTGTGTCTCCTCATTAGAAAGTCTCTGGTAGAGGTGAGCGGCGCACACATAGCAGAAGTGTTGCAGATAAAAAGGGAATGATGTAGACGGGCTCTCTGTGTTGCTGCTTTCTGCTCCTGGTTCCTGAGTGCCCCTCTCCCCCCTCTTCCCCAAGACTCTGCTGTTGGGAGGCTGGCTGATTGCAGCCCATCTGCCTAATTAAGGCCTGGCCTCCGCCCTTCATATCTCACACACACACACACACATGCACACACACACACAGAGTGCGCCTGCGAGAAGCCTCATGCACAGCCCAACAGGAGTACATATTAGAGAGGCAGTAGGCACTCTAATTTAAACGGGACCATTCACACCCAGAGACACAGACGTATACACACGCGCACACAGACGTACACACGCGCACACAGACGCGCACACAGACGTACACACGCGCACACAGACGTACACACGCGCACACAGACGTACACACGCGCACACAGACGTACACACGCGCACACAGACGTACACACGCGCACACAGACGTACACACGCGCACACAGACGTACACACGCGCACACAGACGTACACACGCGCACACAGACGTACACACGCGCACACAGACGTACACACGCGCACACAGACGTACACACACGCACACAGACGTACACACGCACACAGACGTACACACGCACACAGACGTACGCACACAGATGTACACACGCACACAGATGTACACACGCACTCAGACGTACACACACGCGCGCACACAGATGTACACACGCACTCAGACGTACACACACGCGCGCACACACACAGACAGAGTGCTCTCTCACTTAGTTGTGAGCAACTCATTGGGGTTTGTTGCAGGGGGAGGGGGGGGGGGGTTATGCCTTCACAGGGCTTTTTCCATTGAGGCTGAGAGCTGTGCGGTACCATACCATCGCTACACCGAGCCTCGCCTCTCATTTAGTTAACAGGCCCCTTGCGGCGGGAAGTTCCGGGGTCCGGCGGCGGCGGGGCTATTTTTGCGAGGACTTTTGCCGCGCTCTGTTTCCACTCTCAAAGGCCGCTTCATGAGAGCCTGGCACAAACACAGCTGAATACGTGCCCTTCACCAAAAAAACAAAAAAAACACCTACCACAAGTAAACAAGCACATAGTCCAAATAAACAAAGCCGTAGTCCAAATAAGCAAACATGTAGCCCATGTAAACAGCATTAAAGATCTACAGAGGCATACATTGGATTCTGCAGGTAATGGGGCCAGAACAGGTTTTAAATGTGTTGGCCTTAGCGTCACGTGTCAAGGTGAAGGTCAAGGCTGGATCTAGCTCAGCAGTTCCATGATTCCATGGCCAGCTACACTTTACAGGTTGTGGAAAAACAAGTTGTGCAATAGTCAGCAGCCGTGTGATGGACAGTGTGTTTTTCAGCTCATTCTCCGGTTTATTTATGAAAACGCTTTAAATGGTTTATGGCCTCTTCAGGGCATTCATTTTCCGTACACATGTTGCAATCACTTACAGCCTGCAGCTCCTTGCAACCTGTCAGTAATCTGCATAATCTGAATTTCCGTTCAGTTTTTTTTTAAAATGGTGATTAGAGAGGAAGAATCTTTCTACAACCTCCTATTGCATCAGCTGAGATTTTTGTGGTGGTGTCTGCTCTCCCCTGTCATTTTCTTCTTCTTCTGGACGTGGGTCTTGGGTGTGAACCAGGCTGTAGGTTTTTAGGTTTGGCTGTGTGACCGCTGGGGCAGGGTCGCTGGGGCAGGGTCGCTGTGATTTTTCTGCTTTGCAGATGTTTTTAGAACCGTTCTGCCGTTCTGCACACGCTGTCTTAGACCATGGCACACAGACCACCAGAAGAGAGGCAGCCCCCATAGAACACACACATACTCTCGCACTCGCACACAGTCTGCCACACACACACACACACACACACACACACAGTGACTCAGCTGCTCGGTCTGTGTGCTGCTGCAGCAGTGGTAAATATTTTAGCGCCAGAGTGCAGGGGTTCACGTGCAATGTGAGACCAGTCTGTGGTTATGTGGTTTCACTCATGATGGGAAATAAGTAGGCCTAAGCTAGCACTCTATCTCTCCTCTCACACACACTCTCATTCTCTCACATTCTTTTCTTTCTCTCTCTCCCCGGCTAGTATACACACTTTACAGTGTTGTGCACAGGTAACGTGTGTGTGTGTGTGTGTGTGTGTGTGTGCCAGCTGTGGAGCATTTGGCCTTGAAGCCCAGTACGGGTGATGACCGTAGCTCACTGTTAGCCTTTTGTCCATCTTTTCATCACTAACCCTCTTCCACTTTCTTCCTCTCTGTCACCTGTTGTGATCACAGAGGGTGTGGACAGATGACGTGGACAAACTGAGTAAATGGCCAAGTCTCCCGTAACGCTCTGAGAGCAGTCACATCCATTGGCTTTTTAGCCAGAAAAACAGCTTTATCAGCTGCTCCTGTTTTCCCTGCCATAGCACTTGCACTAACACTGTGTGTGTGTGTGTGTGTGTGTGTGTGTGTGTGTGTGTGTGTGTGTGTGTGTGTGTGTGTGTGTGTGTGTGTGTGTGTGTGTGTGTGTGTGTGTGTGTGCGTGTGCGCGTGCGCGTGCGTGTCTGTGTTTCGGGTCTTGTCCTTACAAGGTTATCCTTATCCTGCAAGCAACATTTTGCCTCAACAGGGGACTGAAAGATGGAAAGAGAGAGAAATAAGAGGAGGCGGCAGATACAGACGGTGAGAGAGAGAAACAGAGAGGGAGAGAAACAGACTGACTGACTGACTGAGGGAGGGGGAAGGAAAAGAGACAAAAAAGATTGAGTGATGTAGACTGCCGTCTTCATCAACATCAGCAGCGGTGGCGGCCACCATTTATAATTGGTTCTCGGCGCCTGTTCAAATGGGCGAGATTTGTTTTCACCCACACTGGCTCTGCAGGGTATGAGGGGCCGTTTGTGAGAACACATCATTTGTTTCTCTGCGAGAACAGTTGGCGGAAGCTTCTAAATCCATTTTGTGTCTCAAAACTTAGCCCACACAATTCTCTAATTGTTCTGGGCTGCCGTATAAAAAGAATTGAAATGATCAAGGGTATTCAGATTTGAGTGTGCGTCTGAGCGCAACCAAAGATTACATTGAAGGGCCTGAAGTGTCCATTTGGAGACCGTAGAACCAAGGGCCGAGACGAAAGTTGTCAATTGCAGTGAAGGGCACAATTTACCATTCTGATTAAAAGGCGGTTGATGTTTTGAGCTCAAAAGCCAATCTGTGCACTACAGAAACAGCTTGTTAATTGGCTGGAATAGCTCAAGACCGAGCCACTTTGATTCCCGTTAACTGAGGCAGGACAGTGTACAGGTGATTCCACACATAGAGCGGGCCAGCAAGAGGGCTGTAAGGAGCTATTTGCTGAATTTGAATTTTGGAAGTGTGAAAGATGAGAATCATAGACTGTATTAACTGGTTTTAGCTGACTGTGTGTGGACCGGAGCCCAGTCCTTGTGAAAGTCACCCTGGCCAAGCATCTCTCAGTGGACAACAGTGTCCTAGGAGGCTTTGTGGCTCTCTCAGCCAGGCCATCTACCCACTCGTGTTCTCCATTCGTTCAGCAAAGGTCAGTGGTCAAGTTGGGTGGGGGGGGGGGGGTCAGAGTTAGGCTAATTGCTCTGCGGTTGAGCTGAATAACTGCACATTTTTCTGTCCCCTTTTTCTCTCGTTCTCTCACTGTCTTGTTCTCTTGCGCTCGCTCGCTCACTCACACACACAACACACACTCCTGTTGCAAATGGCTTCATTGTTATCGCTATCGATGCTCTTTCCTTCCTCTAATAACAGGAGCTGAAAGACGGTCTTTCTCTCTCTCTCTCTCTCTCTCTCTCTCTCTCTCTCTCTCTCTCTGTCTCTCCCTCTAATTCTCTCCTCTTAGCCTCCCTCTGTCCCTTCCTCCTGCCCTGCCCTGAGGCTCCCATGCCCTGAGGCTCCCATGCCTGGTGATGTGTCTCATCATGTCTCATGGTGGGGGGGGGGGGGGGGGGGGGGGGTTGTCTGTCCTTGGTGGCAAGGGACCACCCTCCTGTTTCTCCCCTCAGTCATTATCAGAGCTGGATGAGTCACACGGCTAATGGGAGTCTCCGTGAACGGGTTGGCGAAGGGACTCGGAGGAGTGCCCTTCCTCCGCTCACAATTGAATTTGCTCTCAGCTGAACTCAATTATTGGCTCGGTGGCGCGAGGTATATGATGTTGTGAATTGCGCTGAACATGGGACGAGTTCAGTCAGGGGAGAGACCATGTTGCCTTGCAGGCTGCCCTTCCTCTGCATCTCTTTTCCATTGATCAGTAGTTTTCTTAAGGTTGTGCTTGTGTCTACTTTCCCCTGTGTGTGTGTGTGTGGGCAGCCGTGGCCCACTGGTCAGCACTCCGAACCTGTAACCGGAGGGTTGCCGGTTCGAGCCCAGACCAGTGGGAACGGCTGTAGTGCCCTTGAGCAAGGCACCTAACCCCTCACTGCTCCCCGAGCGCCGCTGTTGATGCAGGCAGCTCACTGCGCCGAGATTAGTAGTCACCTCACTATGTGTTCACTGTGTGCTGAGTGTGTTTTACTAATTCACGGATTGGGATAAATGCAGAGACCAAATTTCCCTCACGGGATCAAAAGAGTATATATACTTATACTTATACTGTGTGTGTGTGTGTGTGTGTGTGTGTGTGAGGGATAGATAGATAGATAGATAGATAGATAGATACTTTATAGATTCCCAAGGGAAAATTCAAGTGTGTGTGTGTGTTCTATTTAGTTGACATTTTATCAGGCTCTTTATATGTAGTCTGTTTTTTGGCACATGGGTGCAGTAGGTGCCTTCATGTGTGAGATGTGATAGCTGACTGTTGCCTGATGAACTAAAATGGCGGCGGAAATGGCTAAATGTGCCTTCAATCACTCACTCTCTCACACACACACACACACACACAGCCTCTCCTGAGCAAGCCCAGTTTGACTACCAGAAGCCCACAGGGCACTTTCAGATCAGTGCGGGTCAGATGAGGCACTGTATCTTCTGTTTGAGAAACAGCTGCCACACACACACACACACACACACATTGTCTCTCTCTGAGCCTTTCCCAACATGTTCACCTCTGACAGGGAGTAAGTGCTCTAAAGGTTAAGTTAAAGGGTAAAAGGAAATTAGTTTCTTTCATGAAAAGTATCTTAGAATTGGCTGTCTTTCACATCTTTCTTGCTTTGCCTTGCTGATGAACTGACTTTAGTGTGTTAGTTTTTTTTCTACTGACTTTGGTGTGTGTTTTTAGTGTTCACACTGCCCAAAATGTTTCTTGCATTTGCAGACGTCTGGAATTGTTACCTCTCTATGCCCTTTACTGGTCATGTGATTGTCTACTCATCTGAGGTAGTGTTTTGATTATGATGTCATTTGGACGCAGACAGTTTAATTTCCCATATAAGGGGATGATGCTGAACAGAATAGGCCTACTTTTTAAAGGAAAGTGACTGGTATTCGGCACACACCCAATGTGCCGTGGACTGGTATTGGTGGGTTCAAGGCATCAAACCCGGGCCGGCCAACAGTGGGTCAGCAAAAATGTCACTGCTCCAGCTCCACTATGCCTGTGTATTATGGTGTAGCCTAACTTGGAAGTGCATCATTTGTTCATACTATTCTAAAGTGTATGCAAGTTACTCAAGTAAGACCAAACACAGAAAAAAAGGAAGGTGTCAACAGATCTGTATTGGGCTTCCAGATAACACACGATGAACTAACATTGTTGTTACAGTAATTTCCTGTCCATTAGCCGCATTGTGTATAAGCCGCAGGACAGTGTTTTATGCAAGTTAAAAGAAACAAAACCATTTTAATACTATATGAACTGCCCCTGTGTATTAACTTCATAGCTGAAGACATTTTGCAAAATCAATGTATAAACCTCGGCTAGAGTAATTACGTTACTCTCACTGTAACAGCAGTGTTTTCTGTTCTCTTGTCCATTTCTCTATTCTCTTGTATGTTTTTGTTCAAGTAGGTGATGGTCCTGGCACGGTCAGTGGTGAAACCCGTGTGCGGTGTCATCTGTGTGACTTTGCTGTTCCTCTGTCTTGTGTTTGGATATCGATTACTATTTGGCTGTCGGCGTGTTTGCTGCTATCCCCTGCCACCCGGCCGCTCTGCGCTAGCCACTATCCATCGCTGTCCCATTATTGTGTGTTAACTGCCGTTTCACGCTGCCTGCTGATTGTTGTGCGTCAGCTTAACTGCCGTCTCCTTGCTCTCCGCTTGGTTGTTGTCTGTTTGACAGGCGGGCGGCGTGTCTCTTGCTGGCGGCTGGTTGGCATGCAGTGGTGTGCTAATAGCCCGGCCTGTATAAATCCTCCTCATGCCAGCAAATCGAGTTAAAACTGACCCCCGCCAATGGAGCGCTATAAATCTAATCTGCTCAGATCTCCTGTCGCCGAGTGGCCCCAGGACCTGCAAAAGGCTGCCAGGCACGCTGGTGCTAGAACTTTCCGACTAGGACTGTTGTTGTTGATCTGACCAGGTGTATGCACAGATGGTGAAGAGAAATCGCACAGCATTTGACATTTGATTTTCCAGCGTCTGCCCGAAGAAACCGAGTAGGACAGCTGCCCTGTGCCTCCGGACCTTCAAATACGGCCTAGGCTATTCAAGAGCACCATGTTGTGTGTTGTTCATAGCAGGAGAATAATCACGGCCCATGGACTTAATACTGAGTGTTTAGGTTGTTTTTATCCATGTCTGTGTGAAGCACTTTGAGTGACCACTGGGCTAGAAAATGCACTATACAAATAAATGCTTACTATTTGTGGAGTGTGATTGTGTCTAGTCTAGTTGAGGGGTTTGTAGGTTGGTGTGATGCTGTTTTGGTTCTTGGATGTGTGAAGATTTTCCACAATAGTAAAAAACCTGAAAACTCATTTGGAATTGATCATTGGAGTTATTGGTTTGCTCTTGGTATGTAAAACACATTAACGTGTTGTCAATAGGCTATTGGTGATCATGTATACTGTATACAATACAAGCATAAATGATGGCCTATTAAAGATGTTTTTTTAATCAGTCAAGTATTGACTGAAATTTCATGGTGTAAAGTAGCACAATGTAGGAATTCCCCATTTTGTGAATGTCCCATCATACTGGGTGTATCCATTAAGCGTTGAGGGGGTACCCAATTCAACTGAAACCAACAAAGAGTCATGTTGCTACTCATGATAACAGCATTACATAGCGTTGTAATGCCAGGCATTCCAGGCGCACCTTGTAATGTCAGACTTCATTTTCCGTAGTTTAAATCAGCATAGAATCAAAATGAGTTACAAAAGCTGGTATTTTAATGTAAAAGAACTACAGTGTATTGCTTTAATAGACTAGGTACTTGTATTCATCGTAGGATTCCCCACCCCTCTCTCTCCTTGTCAGTAAGGCGGAAGCAGCACACGAGGCAGACATCACGCTGATTGTTCTGGTGCAGTGTCTGTGGGTGGGTGTGTGTTTGTTTTTGTTGTCTTTGTACTCTACTAAGGCGATGCCAAGCTCCATGAGCCAGACCTGTAGCATGGGACCACAGGTGTGAACTTGGAAAGTAGCCGCTCCTGCACTGCTGTGACCTAGGCAATGACAGACAAGAGTCTCGGACATTAGCACACACGTCACTGCCATCAGCTGCAGATGGGGCCTTTCAAGGTTGTCAACAGAGCAACCGGAGACATACTGTGAATGGAGCTGGATTAGGCTAGATAACACAGTGCTGTAGGTTTATTACAAAATGGTCATCGTTTCTCAATTATATTGATTTTGATCATTGTATCTCAATTGTATTGTTTTTATAATCGTTGGAAGGCGTTATTGAAATTTGATTTCAATGTATTGCTCAGTATTATTATTTGGAAGTGTGCAATCCCCCTCATTCCCAGCCGTCCCTACCACCCCATGCCCCCTGGAATCTACACCGGGCTGAGACTACAGCACCCTGGTCTTGGGCAGGAAACATGTGACTGACTGCCCCCCACCGGACAGTGGGGCCAGGTAGTGTTGTCACGATGCCAAAATTATGACTTCGATACAATACCTGATGAAGTGACAAGTCTGATGAAGAGCTGAAGGGCTTGAAACGTCATGTGTGTTGGGGATTGAACTCAAGTAAACAAAACAAAAAACGGAGAGCAAGTGTGTGGACCTTCTCTGTTACGTTCTATATAGTACCTGCCATAAATATCTCGATAGTGAAATTATGCCCCAGCGAAATCCTAAAATATCTGGAGAAGAAAGGACGCAGACCTCCTCCAAGTGTATTGAGTCTAATCTTTACTAGTACTAATCTTGAGGCCATCTAATGTAGGCTACCCTTAGCCTTCCCGTGTTTTGAGATTTCTTTGATGGTTGCAAAAGAAAAAAAGTGAAGATATCCGCACACTGTCGTCTTTGCTTCCAGTGTGATGTTTCTTTGATGGTTAACATTATTTGCTACCACATATTCTAAACCGCTATTTATGACCGCCGCGCAGCGAAGCGGCGGTCATATAGGTTTAGTCAGAGTTTTTTTTTTTTTTTTCTTTTTCGCATGCCCAAATTTCCGTCAATGATTCCCGGGACACTGAAAGACCGGGGTACACGAAACTTGGCGGACATGTAACCCCACATGGATAGCATGGAACCATCGTTTTTCGTTTTGATCTGTAGCCCCCCCGCTGAATTGGACCCCCCGAAAGGGCAGACACAGTTTTCTGTGAATATCTCGAAAACCGTAGGGTTTAGGAGGACCATTTTTTTTTGTATGTTGATCTCAAGGGGCCATGTCAACCCATTCCATAACCACTCATTTCATGTATAGCGCCACCTAGTTAAACACAAAAAAGTAAAAATGAGGTGTTTTCATCTCAATATCTCTGGCTGACAAGGTCAAAACTGCACGAAATTAAAAGTGTAGGATCATTATGACACCCTCTGAATGCATGCCAAGTTTTGTGTACTTTCGTTCATGGGGGGCCTTACAATAAAATAATTTATGTGTACATTTAGTGACGTACACCAACAAGGATTCCCGGGACACTGAAAGACCGGGGTACACAAAACTTGGTGGGCATGTAACCCCACATGGATAGCATGGAACCATCGTTTTTCGTTTTGATCTGCAGCCCCCCCGCTGGACTGGACCCCCCGAAAGGAGGGTAGGGCAGACACAGTTCTCTGTGAATCTTTTATGGTATGTTGGTCTCAAGGGCCCACATCAACCTGGCTCATAATCACTCATTTGTGATTTGCCCCCCCCGCCCCGGTCAAAAATGAAAATGCAATATTATTCTGCTTTAATCGCCCCTATCTTCAGTTAAGATGTTCAGAACTGCACCAAATTTTATGTGTATGATTGATCTGGCATTCTCTGGGGGTCTGGGGGTATGCCAAGTTTCGTAGAATTTCATCCATGGGGGGGGGGCTAAAAAAAATTAGGTTATGTGTACATTTAGTGACTGTACACTCATTGGCCTGTAAATGGCGGTGCACACATATAAACATGCACACACACAGGCACCCACATACTATCGGTATTAGAACGGCCGATACATAATTACAAATTCAATAGGGTCAAAAGAAAGCCAAAATATTCATCATCATCATCATGGCTGCATTTTCAGTATTGGCGATAAGTAGTCGTTTGTCCACTAGATAGCGCATCGTTGCAGTGAGACGTAATTTTTTTGGAAGTTAAAAGTGGGTTGAAAAAATAATGGACACTTCCTACAAGGACTGTAATTTACCGCAGCGAACATCTAATAAGGACAGGACGATGTTCACATGAAGTGTAAGTGAGGATGAAGTGAGGATGTTTATCGGACATGCTTGTTTTTTACTGCAGGTACGTTAATCTTGTAATATCAATAAGGACCTAGGTAATGTTACCGTTAGCGTTGGTTGAGTGATGGAGGCCCATTTGATTGATTGCATTTGTAGAAAACTATAAATGCGGTTATACCAAGCAAATTGATAGCAGCGCTGTTTGTATCTTTCGACTGTCATTTATTGCACGTGCTACAAAATCATTCTGTGCAATGGAAGATTTACCAACGTTACACCTGTCTGATACAGTTTTGCCTATACATGCGTGAGACTGAGACGCCTGTTTATTTTGTTTTAAGTGCGTGCAGGGTGTGAGAGGGGAATCGATGTGCTTTGATTCCAGCTTGGTAGTTGTAGTCTGTGAAATTAAAAAGCACGTGTGTGTGAAGTATCCAAACAATGACACCTTCATTTCATTATGGCTGCTTTAGCAACACACCTTAAGCTACTGTGTAGTGGGTCCCATTTAGAAGTGGCTACTTCATTCGCGCTTTCCTTGACTCATGGAACTGCGTGAATGTTATTACAACTTTTCGCCACGATATGGCAGTTTAAGTCCGCTTGATACTGTAAGTCGTAAGCCATTGGTTTCCAAAGGAGATTTTATTTGTGTCGCCAGCGTAGCCTATTGACAATTTATGTTGTAAATAGGCCTACCTTATAATCCTACCTGTAGCTTAGGGAAGCTAACCGCTTTCTATTAGGATCTAGTTTGTTAGTTACAGTTTTGTCATAACTCCCTAATGCATTTTTGCATTTAGAATAGCCAGAGCGTGTATATCTCAATCTGAAAATTAAACAATATCGGGTGCCTATGGACTAGGCTGGGTGAACCCAGCCTGATCTGCCCGCTATTTATTTTTTGATTTCTTAAAAGATTGAGCTTGGTCTGATGAAAGCCAGACTAGCCATGGACCTCAGTTACACAATGCAAGGGAACATGAATCAGCCTATATTTGCACGAACAATAACAGACAACAGCTCTTCAACTTTGGCCCGTTAAAATGTGTATGAACAGTCTAGCGACGCATTTCATCAAGGCCCATTTGGACATGTCAGTTATTTGCACCACTGGTTAGATGTAAAACAGCATTTCGTTTCAGACTACTGTTACTTAATTTGTGCATTAACAATAACGTTTCAGACTACTGTTACTTAATTTGTGCATTGACAATAAAGTATTACATGAACTAAAGATGACTAAAATCTTATGTAGAAGAAGAAATATTCACAAAAAATCCATCCATCCAAAAATGACCTTTGTTTTTGATAGCTGTTGAAAACGGCATGGAACTGACAGAGATGTTTTTGTTTATAAATACATAAAAAATAAATAAATAAATAACATTATGCTGATACCTTTTGCTTTTCCCAAATACAATGTAGCCTACAGGTGTAAGTGACCTTTCATCAATCCAGTTGCAATGGATGAACTGTGATGACCTGCCTTACTTGTGATTGTTTAGAGATTTTAAAGGTTTTATAACAATGCTACATCTTCTTTGGCTATTCTACAATCTATTCACCTTTTCAGCACAAGTAGGCTACTTT
This sequence comes from Alosa sapidissima, assembly GCF_018492685.1. NCBI lineage: Eukaryota > Metazoa > Chordata > Actinopteri > Clupeiformes > Clupeidae > Alosa > Alosa sapidissima. Next base: position 16,421,323 of record NC_055962.1, read on the forward strand.
CTGTGCAGCCGCACACACACACTCAGGCATGCCAAACAAGCATACACAAAAGTTTCAAGAGTGGGGGATGGAGTAAAAGATGGAGACAAATTGAAGTGTGATTTATTTTCGCGGAATGGATGTACAGGACTGAGCGGCGGTCATATTTTGTACCGCTATGCGGTACATCTAGTTTTATTAAGACTCAACACACTTCAGTGGTATGCTGTGGGCTTTAATGAACGTTTTACATCAGTAATTATTGAAAGATATTGCAGTCTACACGCCATGATGAACATTAACAGTTCTGACCGAATATTAAATAGATTGTTATGGTAAAGTTATACTAGCGTCGACATTACACATTCATCACGTTAGCACACTATGATTACAGTCGTTATGTCTTGTCAAAATTTACTGATTAAGGAAGGGTCGCTTTATCCCATAATAAACCACACTCGTCTCACTTAGGCTATATGCCAAGCCTATAACTGGGGAGATGAACTTGGCACTGATCAAATAGTGGTGTTCTCTATTGCCTACTGTCGTTCTTTGAACTCATGAAAAATGTTGGAATATGTATGCGAGGTGCTTAGCCAAGTTTCTATGAGAGGACTTCCCTTTGAATGGCTTTGAAACATATTTTACATACGGGCCTCAGTGTACCTGTTGGCTTGCCTTCACTATCACTAACTACCGAAATAGTTCCAGATTTCTATTTGACCTTTCTATTTGTTTTATCCACAAGCTGAGGACTGTCGGCAAGAACTTGTGTTGACGTTTGCTGCTCACTCTGCCTGGTTGACACGGCCACTTGCCTAGATGCGTGCAAGGAGCATAGAGAGAGGCAGAGGTCCACATAGACACAGAACGCTATTATTTTAATAAGGTATCGATTCTAAAAACGTCGGAAATCATATTGTTTTTTGCGTGAGGGCACCTTGATACCTTTCTAGTATCGGTACACCGTGCAACACTAGGGCCAGCTCACCTCTCTGTATGCTGGTAGATTCTTGCCGGGTCTTGTTTGCTCTAGTACTGTTTAAGTGTCAAGCTCACTTCTGCTGCATTTCCAGCCTACCCCCCTACCACACAAACACACACACACACACACATTCTCTCACACTTTTCCACACTTTTCCATTTCTTCAGCATTTGCTAACTTTGTGTTTACTCAATGTGCTAAGTGAATCTGCTTATGTAGGTCATCGAATAGCCCCACGCCTCAGCAGCGCGGCTTGCTCCACCTCAGGAGACCAGACACTCGGGCCTTGTTGCTTGACGCTCTAACGTAGCTCAAAGGACAAGCCCGAGCAACTCGAGGGACGCTGTGCCATCCGACATCAGCTGCGAGTAGCTTAACAAGAGTTTTAATGGAGGGGGATTTAATACGGGAGGAGGAGGAGGGTGGTTATGTGTTTTAATGCGTTTGCTGCTCTGACTGCAGTGTCCTGCTTTATGGGAAGGGCTCAGATTGTGGAGCCCCATTTCATTTTGTCCCCTGTGGAGCTTTATGTAACACACTATGGCAGTAAACAACTGTGTGTTCTGAAGAACAGCCTCATAATGTCATTTGCCTATAAGGTACATTCTTTTCTTCCTTTTAAATAAATCACTACTTTTTAAATGTTTTGTGATGGAGTAAGGTGTGTTGTTTTGTTGTAGATTCGGTCACCAGACAGCACAGGGCATGGACTCTGCGGCTCTTTTTTGTGCTGCAGGGTTTGGTCTGCTGCCCCCTAAATATTTTTTTGCTTCATGTATGTGAGGTTCTGCAGTCTTTTGATGAATTGAGGGTAATTATGGGGCTCTGATAGTCCCTCCAGGATTTTGGGGAAGTGTATGGGGTTTTGCCTGGCCCTGGGCCACTTTGGAGAGCCTATATGTTCTGCTGCACGGTCCGCAAAGATGGACAGCTTAGGTCCGCTGTGTGTGTGTGTGTGTGTGTGTGGGCGAATGTGTAGCCTAGGGGATTAGGCAAGGAGAGTTCTCACCATCACAACACCGTCTGTCACCGTCATTATTATTTGGAAGTGTGCAATCCCCCTCATTCCCAGCCGTCCCTACCACCCCATGCCCCCTGGAATCTACACCGGGCTGAGACTACAGCACCCTGGTCTTGGGCAGGAAACATGTGACTGACTGCCCCCCACCGGACAGTGGGGCCAGGTAGTGTTGTCACGATGCCAAAATTATGACTTCGATACAATACCTGATGAAGTGACAAGTCTGATGAAGAGCTGAAGGGCTTGAAACGTCATGTGTGTTGGGGATTGAACTCAAGTAAACAAAACAAAAAACGGAGAGCAATAGTTGAATCATTAGTCATTAGTAGATGAAGCTGGAGAGTCAATCATAACATTGTTCAACTTCTCAACGAGTGTATGTGTTTGTGTGTGCATGCTTGTGTGACTGGGGTTTTAAATACCACTGAAAGGTGGCCATGTTTTGTGCTACGGCATCCCTCCTACAAATGATCACTGCATTCAATGTGGTCTGAAAAACTTCCACTCAATTTTGCTTGTGTGTGTGTGTGGCATAGATAATGACGGCCAATCAAGTTCTTTTTGCATGAGTGCGTTGAAACACTTGAGGTAATGAATTTAAACTGACAGCTTTAGGCTACAGAACCAGTCAAATGAATAGACTGATTTATGCTTCTACTTGGTCGACTTCACGCCGTAGCTACTCCGTCGCTTCTACGGCGTTGCGACCCTTTCGGAGTTCTGCGTCGGGGTTGCTTTGTATCGCGGTGCATTTTACCGCCATACTGCTAGGGAGTGTGTGGCTTCGAAGCTCTGCGTCGCTCACCACCGAAATGATCAAATGTCAGAATGGCAAACCCCATAGACTGTCGTGCTGAAATATTAATCTTCTTTGTTTTTGGCCTTTTCTTGCTTAGATTTTGTAAAAAGTATCGAGAAATAGACACAGTAAAATCCATTGACCTAATTACTGTAACCAGAAAATAAGTCTGAGGTTATTTGCGAGGTGTCTACCAGCCAATTTATGTTATGTTAGCAAGAAAAGTTTACCACAACTGTCCACAAAGTACTGCTTGCTGACGAAGTGTTAATTTCAAAATGTTACTAACAAATAGACACTTTACAAATGGATAACCTCGTCATTGTAACCAAAATATGTCTGAGTTTATTCGCAAAGCTTATGTCCGCGAACTAGCATGTTGCTACTTCCCACAGTAGACTGCTTAAAACACTGGCTATCAGCACACAGGACAAGTTGACCAATCACAGTCCTTGCAGTCTGCGTCGCCTCGACGTGAGGTTACACATTATTGGAGGTGCACGTTGAGCGACGGCGGAGAGCTGGGAGGGGGGTTTGCGGCGACGCAGAGGGGTTTACGTGGGGTACGCCGTCGAATCGATGCAGAAGCATAAATCAGCCTTAACATACCACCCCCCTCACACACGTACACACCTCCAAAGAGAAGGGTTTGACGAGCTCTCTATGTCTTCTCTTCATCCACTTCACATCTGATGGAAAAAGATCCTACTATGTAGCCTAGAAATCTAGACGCACCCTAGCGGCGGCAAATTAATTTGCTCAGCCTGTACGTCTAGTATCAAACCATAGGGATTTCTATTGGCTGACGCCGTGGACTTCTATCCAATCACAGCGCTCTATTTTGTTAGAGAGTCTTAAGGCGGGATTAACAGGATAACGACAGTCCTGCGACGGTGAACAACAAGGAAGGTGGCTATGGCGAACGAAGAGCGGTTGTTTGAATCGGCGTTGGCGTCAACTTTGGAGAAGTTGGACTTGTGCTTTTCTTTGAAAGTTGAGCAACACAATGCACTTAAGTCATTCCTTTCGAAGAAGGATGTATTTGCCGTTTTGCCGACCGGATACGGATATGGTCGTAGCGCTGGCCTATTGCATGCCTAGGCAGTTTGAAAGACAATTCTCTGCCCGCCCCTTGGATTAAGCGAGGTGAATGGTTCGATTCCAGACTATACATTTCAATGATATAGGCTGGCCCGCCAGGCTACCTACTATCACTACTTCTGTGACTTTCGGCTGTGTGTGAACTTTGAAAATGAAAGCAATTTCCGTTTGCCGTGACCAAAATCCTCCCACAACTCACTGATTGAGTTCTAAACAAGCGTTCTGAGTTGAGTGGGTGCAGACCAGAGTCTCCGTGGAGACTGAGCTGGCAAGATGGAGCCTAGCAGTCGGTGCCAGAGTTCCCCATCTGCATCTGCCTCAGGGGAAAAATGAACAGGACTCTCTTCCCGTTTTACCATGAGATTATGAAATCGCAGTGGTACAGACGTCATGCAGGGAATTTAAGGCATGCTTTATCATCAAAATCTATTTAAAAATCCAGAATTGCTGATGCACTTGGTGTAGATGCTCTCTCTCTCATGACTAGATCAGACTTCTTGCTCTTGCAGTCTTTGGGATGCAGTTTTTTCCACTGAACATAAAAAGCAGCAATTCTGTACATTGTACTGAGTGACAAAAAAGCAAAACGGTAGCAGTGAGGATGATCTACAGAGAAGCCTTCACCTAATAGATCCTTTGCTGTTACACTTGCCTGTTTTTTATTTTATTTATTTATTTATTTATTTATTTATATATTTATTATTTTTTGACTATGGCTTCAAGGCCTTTTTCATGGCACAGTAATAAATCAAAGCATCAGAAGGGAAAGCACGAGGAGCAGGCTGTAGGTGTGGTCCAAGGCAATCACTTGAACTCTGGGGAGCCTGTGTTCTGTGTTGTGGTGGAATGAATCACTTGGGCAAAAAAATGTACATTACATGGGGTGGGGTTATGGCGCTGTAATGTCTGTTTTGATATAGCCAGAGGCATAATGTTGAGTGAACTGACAAACCGCCAGATGATATATTGCAATGACTGAAGTCTCTGGTGTGTGTGAGAGTGTGTGTGTTGTATATTGTTTGTGTGTGTGTATGTGTGTGTCTGTGTGACTGTCATTCTTGTGTAGATGGGAGTGCGTGACTGGACACACCCCAGTGATGTCCCTAGTGTTATCTGAGACTGTTGTGAGTTGACCTGCGGTGGCTCTGCAGCACTTCTGGGACACAGAGTGTGTGTGTGTGTGTGTGTCTGTGCTGAGGCTATTCACATGTACACACTCAGATGTGATGCGTGAAGCGTAAGTAATGGCCTCTGTGTCGTTTCTGCCGTAGCTCGAAGCAGACAGGTGCAGTGACCATATTGCGAGCTGTTCCATCAGGAAGAGAAAGCAGCACTCAATGTGCTTGTGCTTGTGTGTGTGCCTGAGCCGAGACACATTCCTGCTGGCATGTGTGTATGCCTGTGGCATGTGTCTTGGTATGTGCCTATCTGAATGTCTACTTGTGTGTTGGGCAGTGTGTGCCCCAGACTCTCTATATGTGTGTTGATCTTGTGTTTATGTAAGTGCTCATCCCTGCTTGTTAAATCTCCTCAAATCTCAGCAAAAACACAGGCTTTTAGGGAATAGTCTGGACCGTAAAACCGAACAGAAATGCAGCCAGCAGGAATATTCCGGCTAGGCTTTTTACCCTCCCTGAAAAAATGAAGGGACATATTTGGTTAACATTTGGATTTATGGTTTAGAGCGTGTCTGTTGGTGTGTATGTGTGTGTTTGTCTTGTTTGTGTGTGTTATTACCCTCTCATTCAAAGGACCATAGAAATTGGATTATTCTGGGGGCATTTTTTTTTTTGCTTTTTAATAGAAAAGGACTCTTATCAGAGGAAGTGCAAACACACGCTCTTACAGGGCAGCCGAGGATGTCATGGCAACCCTCGCTGTCAATTTGTTCTCCTGCTGTAGTGCTCTTATTGTCTTGTAGAATACAAATCCCTGGAAAATCGCAATAAAACAAGAATCTCATCTGACCACGGCGCTGACCCATCTAATGGACTGAGGGTTGTGTAAATGTAGCCTGGTATGATTTTGGGTTTTCAGAGATTCTGTTGATATTGGTTAATATTCTGTTGAGTTCTTTAGCTAGTAGCTTTAGTAGAGTACTTTACCAAATAAATGGGTAAATTGCATGTTTTGTCTGAAAATTCAAATCAGGATGAGCAGCATAGACTGTATAATGATCTGTAGGGAGGAGTTCTTCCCATCATTTGGGTCAACAGTCTGTGGGAAGAGGCCCTTGGGTTGCCAGGGTCTGTTTTTTTCCGGCACTAGCAGTGTTATAATGATTATTTCCACCATGTGCATGGCCATGAATTTTGAAACCACTTTGGCAGAAAACAAAATGGAGTTGCATCATTTAGCCTAGCTTTTAATCAGCATCTCTCCAAATTGCCACTCAATTCCATAGCTAATTGTTGATTGCAATCTGATGAGGTATATGCAGCTAGCTTCCTGCTGTTGAGGTACTTTGCGAAGAATGCCAGTCACCAGTAATCAGCTTGGCTCCATGTCTTATTTCCCGTTGGTTATTTTGGTACTTCTGGAATATTGTTTTCCATTAAGAAAAATGTAGTGCCATGGCTTTTTATTAGTATGTGTGAAGCCGTCTTGCATTCCAGAGAGGTTCCTTGTTTGTTGAGCTTCCTTCAGTGTTGGCATGTCAGATCTGATAACTTTGTACAGCTGTGTTATTTGTTTACAAGAAATCACAACAGCAGTGACTCATGCCCATGTTGAAAACATTTTGCTGACTATTTGGCGCATGGTCATCTGCTAAACATCACATCTAAAGAGCCCACGGTTTATTAGACTGTGCCTTTTTCTCACTGGGTTTGGCCTCCTGTTTTGTTTATAAACAGTTTGGTTCATGTTCATGACATCTTTGACATGTAGGCTACTGCAAAGTTCTGTCAAGATATGTTTTGCATTTAAAAGGAATTGGCATGGTCTGTATTTCTTTTAATGTTGTGAATAAGTAAAGGCTTATCAGAAACAAGACTAAATGAAACAAAACATAAACTGCCAGTTCATCTAAAATATACCAGTATGTATCTATGTAATCCAGTCCAAAAACGGAAAAGAATGTACACATGTTTTGAAGATTCAGAGTTCCACGGTGTTGGGAAGAAGTGAGGCCCAAATCAAGGCCAGGGTCCCAGCAAGCAATTTACATGAAAGCAATTCACATCATGAGAATAGGAAAACAATTCACATCATACAGTACAACACAATCTAATACCATTAAACCTCATCCTGAGACTGTTCTCTCTTAATATGGTCTGTGAAAGGCCCCCAGATCTTATGAAATTTGTGGTGGGTGTCTGACAAAGTGTAGTGCAGCTCTTCCAGATACAGATACATACTCTTCCAGGATACCATATCATTCAACCATATCCTAAACTTAGGGCAAGGTGGAAACGCTGATTTCTTATTTGAAGAGAAGGAGAAATATGTGCTACCATCTAGCCATTTTTTTCGTTGAGTGAAAGATGCAAAATAATAATAATAAAGATCGCTAATAGTAGCAAGCCCCTTCTCTGACCAGTGCATAAACACTGAGTCCATTAGACCTGGCTTGAAAAGAAGGGTTGTGACATGGGAGCATAAAAGGAAAGCTCAGGGAGATTCAGCACACCCTTAATTTGTCTAACATCTTCAAGGAGTTCGATAAAATATTTGAAAATAAAACAAAGAGAAACAAACACTAAGGGAAGCGCCAACAGTCTTTGACTGGGTTGCACTCTGTGCATGCACAATAAAAATAAATAAAAATAAAACTGACTTGACTTGACTTGAATTGTGGGACTCAATCACAGGCCAATGAGGTTACTCATCAGTGACTGGAGCATTATTCCAGAATACTCATGCTCAGGCCCAGTAATAATGGTTCAAAACAGGCAGGCCCAAACCACCTTCAATTGTAGGATTTTGCAGGTATGCTATAGAGATATGGGGTGGGGGGGGGGGGGGGGTTGGCCGGCCCATACAAAGGGCAAAATTATAGTCTAATGAATTGAAGAAGTGTGCTGTAAGAAAAATGGGTACATTTTGAAAAAGATAGATACATTTGGGAAGTACAATCCTCTTGATAATATTCACACACCCTATTAAAGAAAGAGGGAGAAGTTTCCATTTTTCTATCATAGCTTTACGCTTGTCTGTCAGATCATTATAATTGCATTTAAAGAGAAGTTTGGGGGTTTTGGTGACGTTGATTCCCAAATATCTGAACTGATCAGTGGACACTTTGGTAGATCCTCAAGATATTTAGGGCTAGTCCACACGTACGAAACCAATCTTTTTTTCCTCCGTCTTCCCTGAAACCGCATCAAGAATATTTGCGTCCAAACGGATCCATCTCAACACGACTCAACACGTTACTTCATACCCCAGGCCTATAGGTGGCACTGTTGTGCTTTACAAACAGACAGAATAAGCTATGACAAAATGGCTAGTGCAAGGAAACCAGAATTGTTTGTGTGGACTGATGGTGAACTGTCAACTGTAAAACTAATAAACTTTATTTTACGGTTTGTGAAGGGTGCAGTCCCGTCCTTTATATGGCTAACGCAGGTAGGCCTACTAATCACCTTTACTTTCTTTGGTTGTAGTCTGTGATTCACATTAGTTTTGGCTATCACTAAACGCAAGGCTTACCCAAGTTCTAGGCTATTCTGTCGCCACATTTATAATATTGCTATAAAACCTTCGTTAGTAACAATACGTTTGCCTGCATCAAATCAAATCGAGCATTTGCAATCAGTGTTCTACCATCGGCTTAACGTGAGTTCTAAGCGTCTTTGTATGCTTATATCTGATTTCACTCGACTGTGAAAGCATGTATATATGTTGTAAGACATGTAAAATAAATGAATGACACTGGCACTACGCACAAATTAATGTAGCCTGAACTTACACCGCACTTTCCTAATAACTTAAGTTCTCTCGCGTCACTGACAGTAGCTAGAATGCATTAAAAAAAACGGGAAAAACAGTGTTCAGTCCACCAAGTCATAAGCTATCGGTGCTGCGCAGCACCAGTTGTGATATTTATCTTACGGAGTGTAATCGTAGGTAATGTCATGTATGAAAACTAGTATTGTTAGGCAATACTATAAGTGCAAGTCCAGGGCAGCTGAGGTGACATCATCGATACGCAAGCAGGATGTGCGGTTTCGCTGTCTAAACGAATTCAAACGGGCTACGGTTTCAGATTTCTCCACTCTGGGACCAGGTTTCAGAAAAGTGCGGTTTCGGGCAGTGCGTTTACAGGATTCGTTTGGACGCTCGGCCAAGACGAAGCAAAACCTCTGCGTTTAACCTAAAAAGCGTCTCCGTGTGGACGGGCCCTTAGAGTCTAGGCCATCAGATAGGGGCATGAACAGACTTTTGTCCCAGTTAATAGTAAATCCAGCGAATTGACCAAATGTTCTTATCAAATCAAGTAAGGGGAAAGGGATGTCCTAACATCTGACAGGGTCAGAATCACATCATCTGCATATAAGCCTATAGTACACTCAGATGTGCAACAATTTATTCCACTGATTTGGGGGCTGGCTCTAATAGCTATTGCCAGGGGCTCAAGAGCCAGGGAAAAAACATAGGGGAAAGGTACCACCTCTTCCTGGTGTCACAGCCCCGCAGGAATCGGGGGGACACCATAGCCAACACCATAACCAAAAGAAGAGTGGAAAATATGTATCTCCATTGGATTTGGTCAAAGGCCTGCTGGGCATCTAACGATATGACAGCAGCGTGGGGTAACTTATTAGAGTACATTGTATTTAACAGGCGGCGAGTGTTAGAGAAGGAGAATCTATGAAACCTGTTTGGTCCGGGTGGATTAGGGCACTGCTATGTCTACTTAATCGGTTCGTAAGAACTTTTGCAATCATTTTTTGGTCGCACAAATGTGACATCAGTGTCATCCCTGTCTTTTTTCAGGTGAAGACAAACATTAGTCTGGGGCTGGGAAAAATCTCTGCCTTCAGGCTTATCAGGTTTTTGATCAAGTTCCTTTTTTTCTGTTACAGATTCTGTGTGGCTGAAGGCATCTGGATCTTGAACACCCCCGTGGACCACAAAACGATCCACACGGTTGGTCCCCCGGTCATGGGGAGCTGTGGAAGCTGAGTCGCAATGTGTCAGAGCAAGCTGGAGGCCAACCATGACCTCCATGGTACACCCAGAATGGCCTTAACATCTGCTCCCTCTGTCCAGGGAATGTTCTCCCTTCTTGGGTAGCCCTGGGCTACCCCTGGCCCTCTCATGGAGCAATACAACACCATTTACATGTCTGTGATGTTCACCCAGTTCGAAAAAAGAAGATGAAATTTCCCTTCATTTTGATGGCTCTACGGAATACAAAGAGTTGTGAGAAATTGACTCAGATGCATCTTGGGAAAGGCATTGGAGAATCTACAGTAAGCAGCTGAGGTTCTGCTCTCTTTGTTTTATTTATTATCTTTCCCCCTACACTGCAGGCGTAACCTTTAACCTTTTAACCTTTCGCAATGTGGACAAGGTCGCAGCATGGGCGCTGATCCTCCTTATCGACACACTGATCACGCTGGTGCTCAATCCGAAGGAGAGTGACCACGCGCGATTGTGAGCTGCCGCCGTGGCAATGCAGCGCAACGGGGGAATGGCGGGCAACGGTGGTCAGCCATGGGTGTTCCGTCGCGTCCGCCTCACCTGGCTCAGCTTCATGCTCTTCTTCATCCTGGTCTTCTTCCCACTCATCGCCCACTACTACCTCACCACCATCGACGAGGCCGGTGGGCCAGACAAGCGCATCTTTGGGCCGCGGCCCGGCGGCGAGCTGTGTGAGGCCAAGCACGTGCAGGACCTGTGTCGCATCCGCGAGTCGGTCAGCGAGGAGCTCCTCCAGCTGGAGGCCAAGCGGCAGGAGCTGAATGGCGAGATCGCCCGGCTCAACCTGCGCATCGAGGCCTGCAAACGGAGCATCGACAGCGCCAAGCAGGACCTGCTGCAGCTTAAGAATGTCATCAGCCAAACTGAGCACTCCTACAAGGAGCTCATGGCCCAGAATCAGCCCAAGCTCTCGCTACCGGTCCGCTTGGTGCCGGACAAAGATGACGCCGGTCTTCCCCCTCCTAAGTCATCACGGGCGTGTCGCCTCCGGTCGTGTTTCGATTATGCCCGGTGCCCCATGACGTCAGGGTTCCCGGTCTATGTTTACGATACAGGGTCATATACCTGGGGAGAGAACCTTGACCCGCTTGTCAAGCAAGCTTTTGCAGCGTCGGTTAAAAGCAACATCTATGTGACGGACAACCCAAGCATCGCTTGCCTGTATGTGGTGCTTGTAGGGGAGTTGCAGGAAACACCGGGTTCCCCTCCCCCCTCTCCTGCAGACCTGGAGAAGCAGCTTCGGGAGCTACCTTACTGGAGGTCCGATGGCCATAACCACCTTTTGGTCCACCTGTCGAGAAAGTCCCTCACACAGAACTTTCTGTATAATGTGAGCACAGGGCGGGCAGCTGTGGCACAGTCCACCTTCTTGGAGCGACAGTATCGGGAAGGGTTCGACCTTGTGGTGTCCCCGCTTGTCCACGCCCTCTCAGAGCCCAACTTCCTGGAGGTGCCCCCTCAGGTTCCGGTGAAGAGGAAGTATCTCTTCACCTTCCAAGGCGAGAAGGTGGAGTCGTTGAGGAGCAGCCTGCTAGAGGCCCCACCGCAGTCCTTCGAGGAGGAGATGGAGGGAGATCCGCCTGCTGATTACGACGACCGCATCATTGGCACCTTGAAAGCGGTCCAGGACAGCCACCTGGACCAGGTACTTGTAGAGTTCACGTGTAAGAACCGGCCGAGGCCCAGCCTGCCAACCGAGTGGGCCTTGTGTGGGGAGCGCGAAGAGAGGCTGGAGGTGTTGAAAGTCTCTACGTTTGCCCTGGTCATAGCTCCAGGGGATGGGCAGCTGGTAGCTTCAGCTGGCTGTGGTATGCGGCTCTTTGAGGCTCTCGAGGTGGGTGCCATCCCTGTCGTGCTTGGAGACCACTCCAAGTTGCCATATCATCATCTAATACGATGGAGCGAGGCCACCATCATTGTCCCCAAGCCTCGCATCACTGAACTACACTTCCTGCTACGCAGCTTGTCAGACAACGACCTGTTGGCCATGAGGAGGCAAGGCAGGTTCCTCTGGGAGACCTACTTCTCCACCTCGGAGACGGTCTTCGGCACCATCCTGGCCAGTATTCGCACAAGCGTACAGGTCCCGGCGGCTCCAATCAGGGAAGAGCCGGCGCAGGAGATTCCGCACAAGGCCGGTAAGCTGGCTGGAACCGACGCCAACCTGGCCGACAACGGTGACTTGGACCTGGGCCCGGTGGAGACGGAACCCCCGTATGCCTCGCCACGCTTCCTGAGGAACTTTACCTACACGGCGTCTGACGTGTACCGCACCTGGAATCGGCCACCAGGCCCCTTCCACCTGTTCCCCCACACACCCTTTGACCCGGTGCTCCCTTCGGAGGCTAAGTTCCTGGGTTCGGGCACTGGCTTCCGACCCATCGGCGGAGGTTCTGGAGGCTCAGGGAGGGAGTTCCAAGCTGCTCTCGGGGGGAACACCCCTCGTGAGCAGTTCACAGTAGTGATGCTGACCTACGAGCGGGAGGAGGTCCTTATGAACTCCCTGGAGAGGCTCAACGGCCTCCCCTACCTCAACAAAGTTGTTGTCGTCTGGAACTCCCCCAAGCCACCCTCGGATGACCTTATCTGGCCGGACATCGGGCTGCCTATTGTGGTGAGTATGCTGTCCAGTGCCAAACCCATTATGCCATTAAATTCACACTATGACTCACAAGAGGTCAGTTAAGTCTAGGAGTCCTGCTGGCTGACCCAAATCACCCGTTACACATAAACTTCAACCTGTTATTTTGTCCAAGCCATTGTAACACCTACATTGCTTGCCTCTGCAGATGTTCTTTTGAAGCAATTTCTATTCAGAAGGCGGTGAGCCAACATTACACTTGTTAACATTTAATAGAGGCAAACAATGAAGTTTCTTCCATGCCCACAGAAGGGTTGGGTTTTTAAAAAAGACTGATTCCGTATCTAAAGTAGCCTAAGTCCTTAGCCAATTGTTCCCTAGATGTATAGTTAAATATTAATAATGTTACTGTTTGCTTTCCTCTGTGCAAGCTGCAGAATTGTCGGAGAGAGAAGCCAGTTTGAATGACATTTCAATAATCATGGAGCATCCATGGAATGTAAATCCTATAATTAATTAAAGCTGTCTTCATAAAAGATTTCAGTCATGGAACTAGTCTCCCTCCCCCACTGTCTATGTGGTTGCATTTTTTTCCGAGCAGCAGCAGCAGCAGCGCTTTTTGTAGTCTTTAGGCCTTCAGCTCGCAAGGGAGAACATTTACTGTCATATTTCTTTCATTGCTGTATTATATGCTTGTTTTAATGTTGAGGAGCTGTGACAGAAACTCTCCCCTAAAACTACCCCTCACCCCACCCTACCCACTCTCTTCCAGGTGGTGCGCACTGAAAAGAACAGCCTGAACAACCGCTTCCTCCCATGGGATGCCGTGGAAACGGAAGCTATCTTGTCCATTGACGACGATGCCCATCTCCGTCATGATGAGATCATGTTTGGCTTCAGGTGAGCGCGGAATGCTGGGAGAATACAGAGCTGTTGTAGCGGTAGTGTACCTATTTATCAGCGTTTATTTGAGAAGTTGTCTGGTAAGCAGCACATGCAAATCCTGCTCCTTTGAGTTTGTTGCACACTTGTTTAAAGATGTCACTATTGCGGCGCCTTCACCCAGCGATGAATTCTATTACATTGAAACTTTCATGATTTGAATACACACATTGTGTATTGTCTGTTGCAAAAGTGCAAACCTTTTACCATGTAGCCAAGTTGTCAGCAATCAATCAAGCTACACAAATTCCATGCATGAACATGTGCAGAAGTAAATTAATATTCCGTTATAGATGGGATGGGAGATCCAGAAAAGATGATTCTCTACAGCACCAGAACACAATAACTTAATGGCTCTTAATAGACAGAACGCTGTGTTTCAAATGTAGCCTTTCAGATATATTGATTGCTGCAATGTTGCAAAGTTTACTCGGGGGATTTTTAATGTACTCATCCAAAGAGGAAGTGAAAGTGTAAAGCGTGTTATGTAGCATGTAGAATCGGTGCGAATTGCTGGCACCTCAGTGCTGCATACCCGTGTGGTGCGCTGTGAGGACATCCTTGAGCAAACATTGCAGCTCTTTTAGGTGGTCCAGGAAGAGCCTGGCTGAACGCAGCCCTGCATAGGTTTGATTTGGCCAACACCCAAGGGCTAGCAGGTTAAGAGGAAAACCGCAAGCTGTCTTCAGGAATGGAAGCATTTTGAAACTGTAAATATTTACCTCCCAAAAATGCCATTTTGTGTCTTTCATCTGCCTGTGGGAGTCATCCCCGCTTTGGACTTGGGGAGTGTGTGATTAGCATGCGCGAGCGCCGGCGCTGTGTACACACCATCCTGCGCTCAGGGCTAGCTATCTCTGTCTGATCCCATCTGCCCTGGGGGCCTGTCTGGACACGCCGCTCACTGCTACCGCCGCAGCATGGGGGGGGGGTCATTTGGCATAAATTATCCCCAGTGTCTCGGGGGGGAAATCGCATCGCTCGGAATGCAGCCCCGTAGAGAGTTTACAGCTAGTGTGTGAAAGCCCTGCGTGTGTGTAAACAAGATAAGAAGATTGAGATGGGTTTCAAAGGTGTGTGTGTGTGTGTGTGTGTGTGTGTGTGTGTGTGTGTGTGTGTGTGTGTGTGTGTGTGAGAGAGTGAGAGAGAGAGATCAAGAGAGCGATGTGTGTGTGGAGGGTGAAGGGGGAGCTATGTGAAGTTATAACATACCTTTGCAGGTGGGGGTCTTTAAGAGGCAGTAGGGGTCACTTGAGTCGGGGAGAGAGAAAGGAATGTCTGGCATCTCACCTGATAAGTGCAGCACAGGTTAACAACCCCCCTCTATTTGATGCTAGACCATATGTTCCTGCTTTCACATTTTACAGCTGTGTGTGTGTGTGTGTATGTCTGTCCATACTCTCTTACTTTAGCTTACAAACAGGCTTGAGCATGTTGGTGCATTTATTAGTGTTAGCAGTCTCTCTCTTTCTCTTTGTGGTGTGTGTGTGTGTGTGTGTGTGTGTGTGTGTGTGTTTTGAGTGAGATTAATGTATCTCCTGAGCCACTCCTTGGTGAAGTGATGGATTCTAGTTGAGTTTTCCCAGAGCAAAGACACCTAAGGGCTCTGAGGAACAGCCGACCACTCACAGAGCAAGCACTCAGAGGCCACTTAGAACAATCTCAATCACCAATCAGCCACTCGGATACTCAAGGGAGCAACTGCACTGCATGAGGCGCTGCATCTCTCTATCTGTCTCTCTTTCTCTCCCTAAATCCCATTTTCTCTTCAAATCTGTCTTTCTATCTTAATGCTCGTTTCTCCTCCCCCAATGTTTTCCTTCTCCCGATCTCCATCCGTCTTTTCCCTCTTTTTCACTCTGTTAATATTTCTGCATCTCTCTCTCTCTCTCTCTCTCTCTCTCTCTCTCTCCCTCAGGGTATGGCGGGAGGCCAGGGATCGTATTGTGGGTTTCCCTGGCCGCTTCCACGCGTGGGATGTCAACCACCAGTCCTGGCTCTACAACTCCAACTACTCCTGCGAGCTGTCCATGGTCCTGACCGGCGCCGCCTTCTTCCACAAGGTATGCTAGATGCCAACGCCCCGAGAACCACGCCACGCCACGCCACGCCACGCCACACCACACCCCTTTATCTTGTTAGGCCAGTAGGTTTCTCAAACTATGGGCCGGTCCGCGATGAGGAGACTGCTGATCCGCAGAGCCGCGGAGTCAAATTATGTCTGGTGTGATGACCCCAAAGTCTGATGTCAAAGAATTTTGAGAGGCTATACAAGATGCTCCCCACCCGCCCAACCCCTCTGTCTCGTTAGGTCAGTAGGTTTAGGATGAGTCTACCCCAAAGAGAATGTTAGCACAATGTTGTGAAGTGAACCTGAAGAAGCCATTAGCCTAATAAAACCAAAGTAGACAAGTTGTGGGTTCAGCAGTGGGCTGCCAGTGCCGTGCCCTTAAGCAAGGCACTTAACCCAGAGTTGTTCTGGGGACCGTGGCCCTTGTAATAAATGACATCTGTAAGTCGTTTTGGATAAAAGCTTCAGCCAAATTAATAAATGATAAGTAAAAAGCTAGCCTGCGAAGCACGTTGGTCGCTCTCATTGAAAGTCATGTATTGCAGTGTGTGGTGGATAATCCTTGATCTTCATTCACACATTCCTGCTACCAACTGGCTGTGCACAGGGGATTTCAGTTTGGTGTCCACCCCAAAGCCTTAGGTCCCCAACCACTGAGCCGGACTCTAAGCTCCAGTAGAACAGTGTGCCTGTGTTTGGAATTCGCACCGCATGCTTTAGTCATAACAGTAAGAATCTGTCCCTGACTTAATGAAATTCATATTCATAAAACACAGAAGTACAATAAAAACCACACACACAACGCGCAGTTCAGTATTAATTTCAGTCAAAATGTCCAGTGCCATACAAAAACTGTCTTTATGCACTTAAAAACATGACTTATTTTATTATTATATTTTTTCCGTTGCTTTTGGAGGACATCCATAGTCCCTGCTGTGAAGGAAAACATTCCCTATAGATTCCATATAGATCCTTTCTCTCTGCTCATAGGACATCTGCCACCTGTCTTTTAAACAGCTGCATGCCATACCACCTGGCTGCTCAGGCTGTGAGTCATTGCGCTGGAGAGGCTTGGCGCTGGAAATTGCAGTTCTCACGGAAAAGTTCACAGATGTCAAAACATCCATTTCTTCCCGTGAACCGCCATCCGTCTCGTCACCTGTCGAGGAAAAGCCTTTTCCCTCCATCCACCCACTCGTTTTCTCACTGTCCTCTGTGAGGGATTGTCTGTCGGATTTTCTGTTGGTTCCTGTCCTGTACGTTTTTCTTCCCCCCCGCCCCCCGCCGCCACACCACACCACCCCCACACCACCCCCACATCCCGTTTCACTCCCATTTTGTACTTGTGTCTGTCTTGATAAAATATCTCCCTCACCCTACTGTTGCCCGGGCAACCGGGTGACCATGAACAGCGCTTTTGTGAATGTAGATGGTAGAACAGCCGAGCCCTGATCATGTCAAACACGGGCGATAACGAATGCCCTATTTGGGAAGTTAAAGCATAAGTTTGGGAAGTTAAAGCATAAGGTCCCAGTTGCACCCTGGGTAAAGGTGTCTAGCTACATGCACACAAGAGCATGGCTATTTGCCTCTTCATAATTCTTGTAAGCAGAGCGTGTTTTACAAAATTTCCTTCTAATGCCCTTGATGTGTTTTTCACTTTACAAGCCTCCACCATGATGCGGTATCTCCCTAAAATTACACCCTTGATTAAGTTTGAAGTAAACATCTCCATTACGGAAAACAGGATGGAGGTTGCATAAGCAGGATGGAGGTTGCATGGGCCCCATGCATGCGTGTGCGTGTGAATCTGTGTGCACGTGTGTGTGTGCATCTGTGTGCGCGTGTGTGTGTGTGCGCGCATCTGTGTGCGCGCATCTGTGTGCGCGTGTGTGTGTGTGCGCATCTGTGTGCGCGTGCATCTGTGTGTGCGCGTGTGTGTGTGCGCATCTGTGTGCGCGTGCATCTGTGTGTGCGCGTGTGTGTGTGCATCTGTGCACGCGTATGTGTGTGCACACACATGTAGTCTGGCTGTTGTGGCTGTAGGGCTTGTAGGAGAAGAAGAAGGTAGCGTAGCGTGTCACTGTGTGAGTGCTCTAACAGACGGTGAGTCTGGCTCAGGGACAGGAGTCACCGGTGCTGATGGGCTGACAGATGGACTCAGCTGAGGGCCGCAGGGGTGGAGGTGGACGGAGCAGGAGGAGGGAGGGGGGGGGATCAAGGCCCTGGAACTGACTGCAGTGCGGCAGGAAGGCCCCGTGCCATGCTGGGGCCCAGTGGGACTCCCCTACCTCTAACACTCCCTCTCTCGCTCCCTCTTTTTCTCTTTCTGTCTCTCTCCTTCTCTGTCCTTCTTTCTTTCTCTCAAGTCATAATAAAATGGAATTGTTGTGTAGGGATGAGCTGTGAGATGGGTCTATTTCCCCCACTCCACATGGCTACTATATGAGATCAGTCTTTTTTGCCCCACTCCACATGGCTACTATATGAGATCATGAGTCTTTTTTGCCCCACTCCACATGGCTACTATATGAGATCAGTCTTTTTTGCCCCACTCCACATGGCTGCTCTGTGTTTATGGCCCTTCTTTGTGTACATCACAATCTCCATCTGTCTGTGGTTATTTATTCTTCGGTGCCTTCTACCTCCTGTCTCTTATCTCTTCCCCTCACATACTATTGCTCTATCCATCCTTCTCCATCTGCCTAATTTAACCTACACTCTCTCACTCTTTTTTTCTTCTGCCTTCACTGTCCCTCTTCTACACTCTCTCTCTCTCTCTCTCTCTCTCTCTCTCTCTCTCTCTCTCTCTCTCTCTCTCTCTCTCTCTCTCTCTTCCTTCATTACACCCTCATTCTTTCTATTTCCCTCTTACTCCTTATTTCACTCTCTTTCTCTTGCTCCTTCTTAACACCCGTATTCTTTCTCTTTCTCTCTTTCTCTTCTATCCACCTCTCTCTCCCCCTCCCTCCCTCCCCTCTTTTTAATCATGAGTTGTATTAGTTGGATGCTCTAATCCAGAGGTCGTGAAATGGCGGACCCTGACGTGATCCTGACCGGACCATATAGCCTAATTTAGATTTTCACGTAAGGTTTCAAAGCTGCGCTACATGTTTCATAGGTTAGGATAACCGCATTTACTTCAGTAGCTTCAGGAACCATCATTTCGCTTGCTGCTACTCAGCCAGTGAAATCTGTGCATTCTGAAGTCGAGTCAGTGAGTAAAGTTATGGTGAAGAGACTCACTGATAGCCTGAAATGAGCGAGGAGAGGAGACAGGAGGAAAAAACAATCAGATGGAAGTTAGCTACAAGTAAGTTGTTTTCAAATCATGTATTGCTCAAAGAGGAGAAAGCTAGACAGCGAGAACAGAGCTTTATATAACGATACGGGGGCAATACCACGCAAAACTGTCACGTCCATAACGCCAACTAAATAGGCTACCATGGCATTGTGTTGGTGTTATGGATGTGACAGTTTTGCGCGGAATTGCCCTGGACCGACTCTACAACATATTCTGTGACAGGCAATTTTTAAAAGCGCCAGTTTGAAGCACCTCTACTAGACAAAGCATATATTTTGAGCAAGCATAGGGTAGGCTAGGCCTACCCATTTAACAGTGCTGAGACCACAGAATATTTTACGATTTAAGAGGGCAATATGATTGATCCACCACAATCTAGTTAGGCCTACATCCATTCACTCCCCAACAACGTGATGTTCCTGGGTTTCCAGGATTTCGGGTCAACATAAAAAAACTAAAAAAATACAATTAAACTTGCTGATTGATGGGTTCAGGGAACCAGCTGTGGAATATCCATCCTCAGGTCAAATTTTATTTTAAGTTCACGTTAAAAACGTCACGTCAAAAATAGCCAAGGCTACTCATTTTTTCTCCCCAATTACTCTTATCTTGCCTTATTTCTCCTCATTTCGAATGTTGCCTTTTAGGCTACTTATTTTATTTCACATTAAACATTAGGCCTAGGCCTACAACTAGGCTCCATCCATCCATCCATCCATCCATCCATCTATCTATCTATACAAATATATATATATTTATATATACACATACATAGCCTATACACGCACGTTAAACATTATGATGCTCCAGACCTTTGCTTGAGGAAAATTTCTGTAACTGGACCTCGCTGAATGTTTGTTGAATACCCCTGCTCTAATGTATTGGTATGTTTTTAAGGGTGCAGTTATATTGTAAAGAATTTAATACTGCATGGAGCAATAACCCAGAGTATTCCAACCTCCCCTTTCTTTTTCTCTCTCTCTCTCTCTCTCTCTCTCTCTCTCTCTCTCTCTCTCTCTCTCTCTCTCTCTCTCTCTCTCTCTCTCCCCCTTCCTCTCTCTCTCTCTCCCTTCCTCCCTCTCTCTCTGCAGTACTATGCCTACCTGTACTCGTATGTGATGCCCCAGGCCATTCGGGACATGGTGGACGAGTACATTAACTGCGAGGACATCGCCATGAACTTCCTGGTCTCGCACATCACGCGGAAACCCCCCATCAAGGTCAGTGTGGGCACCGAGCCAGCCAGTCGTGAGAGTGCGCACATCTACACGTCCCCAGAGAGCAAACACACACACACACAGATAGAGAGAGGGTGGAGAGATGTGCATGGAGCATTATGTTCATTATATACACATGCACAGAAAGAGGCAGAGATTCATAATTCACAAAGCATGTGTGTTACACACACACACACAGAGACACTGGCCTATCTATAAACACACACTTTGATAAAGAGATACTGTACACAAAGCACATGTGCTCATTTCACGCACACACAAACACACACTTACGCAGAGAGATGTGCATGGAGCATTATGTTCATTTTATACACATGCACAGAAGGGGGCAGAGATTCATAATTCACAAAGCATGTGTATTTATCACACATACACACAGAGAGATAGTGAGATAAAGAGAGATACACAAAGCATGTGCTCATTACACACACACACACA
>NC_055962.1:16442131-16469631 GCF_018492685.1 Alosa sapidissima
AGCAGTGAAAAGCATTATAGTTTTCATCTCTCTCTCTTTTTCTCTCTCTCTATCTCTCTCTCTCACCCACTCCCACTCATCCTGTCTCTGTCTCTTTGGTTTCCTAGTCTCTACCCATACAAATCTACATGGCTATGCCTG
The DNA here is from genome assembly GCF_018492685.1 of Alosa sapidissima. Classification (NCBI taxonomy): domain Eukaryota; kingdom Metazoa; phylum Chordata; class Actinopteri; order Clupeiformes; family Clupeidae; genus Alosa; species Alosa sapidissima. Next base: position 16,442,273 of record NC_055962.1, read on the forward strand.
TACAGGAGTGTTGCCAAAGCAATGTCTTGTGTGAAACAGTCATAAACAGTCATAACAAAGCACTTCTCTTCTCTCCCACGCTCTTGCCTCAGGTGACCTCTCGCTGGACGTTCCGCTGCCCTGGCTGCCCCCAGGCGCTCTCGCACGACGACTCGCACTTCCACGAGCGGCATAAGTGCATCAACTTCTTTGTGAAGGTGTACGGCTACATGCCCCTGCTCTACACACAGTTCCGTGTGGACTCGGTGCTCTTCAAAACGCGCCTGCCCCACGATAAGACCAAGTGCTTCAAGTTCATTTAGCACACATGGACACTGCAGAGGACTCTGCTGCAGTGGATGATGGGAGATGGAGTATTTAATTTGGTACGGATCATAAGAGAAGGGGCATACTGGACTACATGTAGGAAAGCATATGTGAGTGATGTTCTCAGACTCTACTCATAATGGGAGTTGTAATATTGGACAAGAAAAGAAACTGTTGCCATCAGAAAAAAATATCTTTATTTGTGTATTTCATTTTTGTTTTGCTGCCTTTTTTCCCCCTTCTTTCTCATGTCGGCTTCTGTGTACTTCCATTGGCAACCACTACAGTTTTGCATCTGCATCACTTTTTGTTGGCTTAACAAAGCTGATATCAGTACACTAAACAGGCCGTCGGACGTGCTGGCAGAGAATACTGAGCATTTTGAACTGACACAACATGGCTGACCTCTGACCCTACGGAGCTGGGCTGGGGCGGTCAGGCCTCCTCTGGGAGATGCAGCAAAGGATGTTGGGAGAAAACCGAGTGCAAGGACAAATGGACCATGTCCGATGTACTTGGAATTGTAACTGTAATTTTTTTTTTTTTTTTTTTTTTTTTAAAGGTCGTGTTATGATTTTTATATATTCTACTTGTATATGAAAAAGCACTGATGATGGATCTTACTTGGCGATTAATTTTGTTTGTTTGTGGTGTTTATTCGTGTAAAACGATGTGTATGCGTGTGTAACAGAATCACAGCCCCCTCCCCCACCCCCTTCTTCCCAGCATTCACTGTACGTTAACTTTCAGCAAACTTGTTCCGCCTGGTCATCTCCAAACTGGCCGTTTTTTTTATCATAGGTGTGGTCCTGTGTACTTCTTGGACTAATCTTGAACACTTCTTGGCAACAGCATTCTAGCATTCTTAACCCAGAGTTGCAAAAGCTGGAGGAGGTGGGGGAGTGAGGAGGAGGAGGAGGTGGAGACGGGTGGGTGGGGGGAGGAGGGGACAGAGGAGGGAAAACGGAAAGGCGCTGCCAGAATCTCATTTCTTCTCCTTCATTTCCCCATTTGACAAGACAGCCGGTAATGTAATGAAATGAAGAATGTCAACCAAATTTAGACACTGAGGGTAATTTGGCTTATGCTACCATCCTCCCCCCACTCCTCCTCTCACTTGTCTTTTCCACTAAACATCAGCCGCGCTCTCTCCTTCCTTCTCTCTGTCCCTTCTCTCTCTCTGCCTCCCTCCTTCCTTCTCTCTCTCCCCTCCCTCCCTCCTTCCTTCTCTCTCTCCTCCCTCCCTCCCTCTCTCTCTCCCGCACATCTTCCTCTCCTCCTACCTGTATCATCTGGTTGGACAGGTGCTAGCACTGCTGACGCACCTCTGCTGAATGCACCGTTGCTGCTGCTGCCTCTGAAGAGATTCCATGTGGTGTGGAGCGGGGGAGGAGGTGAGGGGTGTTCTCTAAACACAGTCCAGCCCTCTCCACCTCCCTCTCTCATTCTTCCCACCCATAGTAACCCATTCATCACCCCCCCCCCCCCTCTCTCACTCACACACTCACACACTCACACACACCTGCCCCCGAGGATGGTTTTTAAAGAGAGTTTAATTTCATCCATGACTTGCCAGATCACAGGCCTGCCCTCTGAGGCTGCAATGATTAGATGGCAAGTTCTCTTAGACAAGTTCTGTTACCAGGGCCTGGTCTGCTTCAGTACAAATGCACTTAAATCTAGTTTTCTGTTCAGCTTGTTTCACATTCACATCATATACAGGGTGTGGGTGGTGTATTTGCTGTCAATCAACTCGACAATATCAGTTCAGAACACTGAAATGTAATTGTCAAACTAATTTAACTCTTGAGCTTGTTAATCAGTCACACACCACTTTGGGTCAAATAATATATACTGCTCAAAAAAATTAAGGGAACACTTACAGTTTTCCACAATTGTTAAAACACATTTTTACTTCCACCCTTTTCTCCATTCTCAAATTACATTCACAGAATGTCTGACAGTTTTACACAAAATAAAACACTCGCCTCAAAAGTTTTACTTGTGCTCAGAGCCAAACAGTGTCAGAGTACTGATCCAGTGTATGATTGAAGTGTTCCCTTAATTTCTTTGAGCAGTATATTTTGTTTTCAATACATCAGTGGATGAGGTATTGCCATGTTTGGCTGTCAGAATGTAACCCCTCAAATAACTATACTGTAGAGATGGTAATTGGTCAGATACACAAACAACAATGAGTTCCTCAACTCCCAGTCAAATTATTTTCCCTGTCTCACGTGCCGATCCCTGCTGAGAAACAAAGGTAGCTAGGTCATCCTACTAACACCCCCCTTTCCCCAACACATTTACCCCAGGGGGAACAGTGTCACAGCTGGTTCTTTACAGCTTCCCCCTCCTCCCCCCCTCCCTTAAACACACACACCAAAAAAAAAAAAAAAAACACCCTTCCCACTACTGCTACATGGACAGGTCCAGTCCTGAAGAAATGACACGCCAGACTATATTAAAAGAACTGATCATTGAACGCCTGCCCAAGTAAAACATTAAAGTCCTCCATATTGTTTTAAAAATGATGTCTGTTTGAATTTGTGATTGCCCTAAACTCACTTGTGTCCCACAGTTATCAAACATAAAATAGCATCTGTTGAGGTCTATTGACTGAAGTCCTTTGTAAGCATTGTAACCTGAAAGCATAACTGGCTTTAATTTGTTATTCATATTTAATTGGGTCATTTAATCAGTTTGATTAGTAGGCTAGTCTATTTCATGTTGGTGTGACCGCAGGACTACTGGTTACTGACTAGCTAGTGAGAGGGGGAGAAAAGGGGGAAAAAGGGGGAAAGACATGGAGCGAGTGTCCGGAGAGAGGGAATGAAACTCGGGGTGTTGTGCCTGAAAATACTGACATCACTGAAGGAGAAGGCGGTCTTGCCTACCACACCCCTCTACGAGCGCCAGGGAGTCCCAGAGCAGGGGCCCGCGGCCTGATCCCAGCGCTGGGGAAAATGGGGACAGGACAGAATGTGTGCAATTTTTTAACCCACTCACTTTCACAAATGTTCACAAAAGATATGCCTGCCTCATCAATACAGCCACGTCAAGGTGTGAGGACACGATGACTCGATCTCACATTGTAACATTCATTCACATGGATTTATAAAAAAAAATAGAAATAAGGTTTGTACAGGTTCCTTCACCAATTCGCCCATGAAAAAAAGCATCAGTTCGCCTTTACTCGAGAGCATTGGACATTGTAGTGTCGGATGTGCGGCCCCATTACATCCTATAGGCCTATATGTGTTACATCTTCTCAAAAGATGAGAGCCACAATGCAAACTTTCAGACCATCTTGCAAATGTGATTGCTGAACAGTAAGGCACCACTAGCTCACTTGGAATCTTTGTCGGCTATTCAAACGCTCTCATTCTAAGCAAATTTAGACAGCCTTGTCTTTTAATGCGTGTACAGTAGCTTTGCGTCCGAGGTCGACAACCACTCAGAGCCGCAGATATGGCTCTGCCACGAACGTCTTGTTTCTGCCCTCTGCTGGTGGAACTGGAGCATGACTGTACCAAGCCAAACATTTTAAGGGGGAAAAAATACCTGCAAAATGAGGTTATCCTGACAACTATTTTCACTGCAGCCAAAATAATCACACCAAATGACCAAATAGTGTGTTTTATTACAAGAGGATTACATTGTTTTACTTACACTGCTCTATAAAAAGGGGAAAACATATACACAAGATCCTGGCAAAGACCATTTATAGATATAAAAAAAAACATCTAGCCTACATGCTATGATACCGAAGACAAAGAAACTAGCACAATTTTAACACAAAAACATAGGTATCCTTGATACCCTTGGTCCTGGCCTGGTCAGTAGAACACATCACATGATCCGAAACAGCACGTATTCATGTTCCGTGTGACCGTTTCAGCTCTAGAACTCGTTCTAGAACTTCTGCAGGAAACGCAGCACCAGGTCTCGCAGCGTGGTGCGCAGCGGCTCGTTGTTGTCGCACACAATGTGTGTGCCGTCCTCCTCCAGCTGAATGAGCGTGTCCTCCGCCTGGAGGTGCAGGATGTGTCCGTCCGGCGTCTCCTCCACCTTCACCTCCACTATGCCGTGCTGCCAAGTCAGGGAAGGAGAAATCATGGGTCTAATGGAGACTTAGCATTTGGTTCTTTAAACCACACCACAAAGCACAGTATTCACAGCTGTGTTATGGCACAAAGGCCATTAATCAGTCTTTCTACAGAAAAGCATAGTATGAAAAAGTCACATTGGCTTCACTTTTCCCCCCCGCTTCCTACAAAGCATCACAAGTCTGTCTGGTTTCACCCCAGCATGTGATGTTTTTGACTCTTTGATAGCACAACATCCCACCACTCTCTCCTCTAGCTGCCTGAGGGTAATGGTGTCTAATTGACGCCACATTAGAACCAATTACCACCCGCATTCCATTAAAACCTCCCATAATTCCGCTGGAACATTCCTCGCATCCTTCCATTCGGTCTGCCACTCCTCACATATTTAAAAGAAGTCTTGTCTGTTCAGCTGAATCACTCTTCCCATGTGCATTACCCACTCCTTTCCCTCTCCTCCTACTGGGATATTCATTTCACTGTATTACTTCGTGGCACAACGATCCTTCAGTGGATTCTCCAGACCGAGCAGGGTGATGTGGGAGAGGGGAGGGGCGGTGGATGCTCTCTCCAGGGCTGCACGTCCCTCATTACCCCCACAGTTAGTGTCTCGGGCGAGCCGTCGGATAATAAATGAGTGTCCCGCTCTCTTTTTTTTTAACCGGGGCCTGGCATGCCTACAGCTCGGAGCTGCCGTTCTCGCCTGCGGCGCAGAGGAGACTTTTCTCCCAGGGCACGTGAGGAGAGAACACTCTTAAGGGCTCTTCTGGGGGTGTGTGTGTGTGTGTTTTTAAGGTTAATAGTCCACATAGAGCTGTTTATAAAAGGAGAAGACATCCTTGGCAGGAAAGGATTTAAGCGTCTCCTAAAGGTTATTCAGAAATGAAAATTGCCTCAAGGAATGACAAAAACACGTCGAGGAGCAACCACTTGTGTTTTATCCCAGTGGGTGCTTTCAGGTGCTTTCAGAAGGCAAGTAAAGGAACCCTTCTAAAGGACAATCAAACAGAATATCTACCCTCTCCCCAATGGACACAGGCACAAAAGTTGAACAAGACGGAAAAGGCATTACACTACAGCAGGTCAATGAGAGGACAGTGTGAGAACAGGATCATTTTTAAGACTGGCAGATCACTGAGATATTAGCAATGATATTAAAGGCTAATTTCAGGAAGTCATGTGACTCTCAGCTCCTTACACTTATAGAGTAACGTGATGTAATGTAAAGTAAGACTTATAGAGTGTGACAAAAAGTGTTTCAGAATTAGTGTCACAGAATAGGAAGCCTACTCTAACTGAAACAACATGAGTATCAGCAACGATATGTTTTTAATTAAGGCTGACACCAGAAGCTAATCAGCTACTTATGCTTACAATGCACATGACAGGTAGGTAATATCAATGCGTAAGTGAAAGGTCAGTGGCGTGTGCATAGTTGGAGTGGATCTGGGTTATGTACTGCTAAGTGGTAAGTGGCCAGTGGGTAAGTGGTTTGGCCAGTCAAGTGTTTTTTTTTTCTTTCTGTGGGACAAGGAAGATTTTATCAAATCTTAATGCAGGAAGAGTAAGTCTCTGGATGCTTCGGAAATGTCTGAGCAACCTGAATAAGCTATTGGCAGTTTGGCACTTTTTAATAGTAAAACATTAAAAAACGTGTGTGTCTTTATGTGTGCGTGTGCGTGTGTGTGTCTGTGCGTGTGTGTGCATACGTGTGTCTTTATGTGCATGTGTGTGTAGCTGATATGGACCCCCATGAACAGAACTCCTCGAAATTCAGATGGTGTCATAATGATCCTACACTTCATGCAGTTTTGAACCTGTCAGCCAAAGATACCTGCGATTACAATGCCTCGTTTTTGCCTTTTCATTTTTAACTAGGTGGCGCAATACCTCAAATGAGTGAATATGGGATTGGTTGACCCGGCCCCTGTTGACCATACAAAAATAATTTGTTCATCCTACTAGGCCCTACGGTTCTCGAGATATCACAGAAAACTGTGTCCGACCATCTACAGACCATTCAGAGGGCGTCATAATGAACATGTCAGGGGGCCTTGTACGGCGGGTGGGCGATGGACCAAAACAAAAAACAATGGTTCCGTGTCATCCGTGTGGAGCTACATGCCCACCAAGTTTTGTGCACCCCGTTCTTTCAGTGACACAAAATTACTAAAGAAATAAATAAAGAAGAAAAAAAAAAAACTGACTAAACCTTCGCTTCGCTAGCGCGGCAGTCATAATAATAACTGCTAAGGGATATTTTAGTCCAATCCTCCGAGTAAATTCTGGAGTGTCCTGCATAAGTGACACTTTTAGGTTGCACCATAGCATTTTCATTTAAACTGAGCCCCACACATGTTCCTCTGCTCACTTCCTGTCCAATGTTACCTGTTCGGCACTGACACAATCTATATCCCTCAGCCAACTTCTGCTATGTCTTGTCAGTCAGTGTACACACATAGTGACTAGAACCTTGAAAATCATCATAGTCCTCCAATAAGCTTTAGAGTTAGGGGCGAATGCACACCCAGCAGACTTCAAAGCACGCGCTGCCATGCACACCGTCTGTTGACTGCTACTGGATGTCCAAGCCCATAAGATACTGCATCATAGAGCCAGAGATGATCTCACTACGTTTGGTTTTCACCGCATAGAGCACTAGCAGCAGAAGCCAGAATGTGCTAGTTGATGGTGGGCAGTCAGTCGATGTTGTCTGCGTGGTAGTGCAACTTTTTTCCACCCACTATGGCAACACAAAGGGACCATACATCGTAAAATCAAAAGGGGGAAGGTGATTTGCGGGCAAAGAGCATCCTAGCACAAAAGTTAATTAATGACAGAATGAAGTGTGGGTGGGGAAATGTACTATTTTGAGTGGTTAAATTCCACTTAGGCTTAATCCAATCAGGACACTGTGGCAAAACTCACTCAAAATGGGGACAGCTATGTTAGGACATCCCAGAATTCCCAGAAGAGTTGATTTCTCGGAAATTAGGCAAATTTAGCAATGGTCTACAAGTCTTCCCCATGGCCACTCACTGACCAAAGCTGCTTTTGGGCAAATCCTTAGTATATGAATGATTAAAAAGAAAAGATCTTTGCTGCTCAAAGAGGCTCTGATGAATTTTGAATGAAATGATCAAAGGATTTTTTTTTTACCCCCACCGTTGGCTGTGAATGTTAAATTAATGCATTTAATAAATGTATGGAAAAAGTAGAATTCTTTCCATCTTAACAGTTGGTGCAGACAGTGGGAAAGGGAAGTGTAATAACAGGAGCTCTTGCAGAGCAGACTGTTCCTATTAGATCCAATGCAAAGGCCCAGTGCATTTATACGAGTCCACACTTTCTTTTGCGCATTGGCATCTTTAGACCTATAGCTCCCTTCCCCCATCAGTAGACCCACCCTAGGAGGGGCGAGAGGCGGGAGGGGGCCACTGCACTTTCAGAATCATTCAACTTATAAAAGAGAAAGTAGAAGAGAGAGGAGGGGAAGGGAGAGACAGAGAGAAAGAGATGAAAGAGAGAGATGAAAGAGAGATAGAGAGACAGAGAAAGAGAGATGAAAGAGAGAAAGAGAGATGAAAGAGAGATAGAGAGACAGAGAGAAAGAAAGAGAGATGAAAGAGAGAGAAAGAAAGAGATGAAAGTGAAAGAGAGAGAAAGAAAGAATGAAAGAAAGAGAGAGAGAGAGAGATGAAAGAATGCCAGCTGAATATGGCACAAAGTTTATGTGTGCTAAGGCTAAAAGCCTGCTCATGGTTTCTGAGGATAAGGCTGCAATGTGAGAAGCACCAGCTGACGTCTTCCCACAGCGTCCTGCTTGCAGTTCAGCCTCCTATTAACTATTGAACATGTGCGTCCGTTGCATAACGAGAACCTGTCCGACTGTTTCACATAAGCAGTCGTGGAAAGGGAGTTTCCAATCTGTAGACTTCCTGCAGTAGAGGAAAGCTTATAGTAAAACACCTGGTACACCGGTACTTCTCCTGCAGTCACTGTGTCTGTGTGTGTGAGAGAGAGACAGACAGACACACACACACACACACACACACACACACACACACACACACACACACACAATCTACTCTGCTCATACATAATGCAAAGAGTGAGGAGAGAGAACTAGAGAGAAGTTTAATTTGACTTTCAGTCTGCCGTGCTGCAAAAGAAAGCAGGAGAGAGAGGGAGAGAGAGAGAGAGAGAGAGAGAGAGAACAGAAAATAAGAAGAAAGAGAAGGAGGAGAAGAGGTCTTTCCATCCTCCCTCCCTCCTCCAGCATGAGTATGCAGCGAGGTCCGGAAACTTCTTCGCACTGATGAGGAGGAGGAGGAGGTAAGGGGAAAGTGCTGCGCCGGCAATAACCCCCCCCCCCCCCCCCCTTCAAAGGGCATCTAATTAACGCCATGCAGGGGTAACCTTGAGAGGGGCAGCAGCAGCAGCAGCAGCAGCAGCAGCACGTCAGCTGGGGTGATTAAAGTACGCGGGTGTGAGAGAGGCCACTTCTGTGTGTGTGAGAGAGTGGAAGAGTGTGTGTGTGTGTGTGTGTGTGTGTGTGCTAGTGAGCAAGAGAACAAAGATGGAGTGTACAGTATGTAAATGTATGGCAGGGAGAGAGAGAAATAAATCATGGACATGTGTGTGTGAGATTAGGAGTGTGTGCGTGTTCACCAAGTCTGAAAGTCCTTATGTGGTGTGAGAAATAAATCATGGACATGTGTGTGTGAGATTAGGAGTGTGTATGTGTATGTTGACTAAGTCTGAAACTCCTTAAGTGAGGCAGTATGTGTGTGTGTGTGTGTGTGTGTGTGTGTGTGTGTGTGTGTGTGTGTGTGTGTGTGTGTACAGAGATGCACTCTCGCCTACTCAGTCTCAGTACTGGTGTGTAGCTCTAGCCTCCATTTCCCTGTGTCCTTAAAAAAGTCTGCATGAGGAGAGGAAAAGAAAACAGCGGGAAGCATTTTACTTCCTGATTAATTAGTGCCTGATCAATACTCTGAGTGCGACCGTGGCAACCAGCCAGAACAAGGCTTGTGGGACAGAGGGGCAAATTAAGCGCTGTACTCAGTCCTCTCAGAGACATTATTCTCTCCTTTCAACTTTACTTCTCCTCCCAAGTTCCTTTACTTTCGTTCTAACTTATTCATCTCCCCATGATTTGTCTAATTCTTTCATTATTCAACAAGAACGGCATTCCTTTAAACTTGAGAAAGACATCGTCTGGAATGAGCATGCAGTATTTGTGTGTGTACTGTGTGTGTGTGTGTGTGTGTGTGTGTGTGTGTGTGTGTGTGTGTGTGTGCATGAACCCCACTGATTATGGCCTGCAGGAATTTTGTATCTTCCAAAAAGTTGGATTATAAAGTAACCTACAGTATGGCATTTTTTTTACCTCGCAGTTATTCACGATTTCAGTCAGAATCTCATCTCTAGCAACAGGCCATCATATTTCTTCTTCTAGATAAGAATAACAAACAAAATAACGGAAGATGACTAATCCATCATGCATGAGTCACCCAAGGCATAATGTCTCAAGCTGTGAGTCTCATAGCATGGATTATGTAACAGAGACAATGTTGTGTATAGTACCATCATCATCATCAAAACTGACACCAAGATATCTGCACTCTTACACAAACCTCTACCCCTTTGGGCAATCGAGTCACACACACGCACACCCACCCACTAACACACGCACACCCACACACACACACACACTACAAGGATAGACAGCACCTCTTTGGCTGTAGCTGGGACCGGTCAAGAGGGGGTTCGATCTCTGAGTGGCATATGGCATTGCAGGCAGTAGGAGCCAGTGTACAGTTCATAGTAAATGTTTTGACCTTGGAGAAACTTTGGAGCACATCTGATTTGAAAGGATGGTCAGCAAAGTGGGCATGTCGTGTAGTCGTCATCATGCTTGGCTGTCCATGCTGTGGATTGGCAGATCAATGGGGCATGTCTAGTAGGTCACTTCCGGCTTTGGTGGTATGTACTTCCAGGTTAGCCATATGCCGCTCAGAGATCTGGGGCCGTATTCACAAAGCCTTTTATCTTACCACTAGGAGTACTCCCAAATCGCACTAAAAGATTTTAGCTAGGAGTTTTCTCTTAAAAGTTATTCACAAAGCCTTTCAGACCTACTCTTAGTAAGGAAAAATGAACCTCCTAAACTAAGAGTGAGTCTTCGTTGCTATGGATGAGTCATTACTCATGCACGAGCTTGACTGAAGTGACCACCTTGATTGGCTGATGATTGTAACGCGGGATTGATTCCAAACACCTCCCTTACGATGATGAGTGACAGGTGACAGGTCTGAGAATGAGTGCGCTACACAAGGATGGAAGATGATGAATAACTGAATAAAAAGGCCTAAATGAATCAAGATTAAGGCAAAACAAATAGCCTAGTAGCCTAATAAAACATGCAGATTGATCCAGTATCTTTGCAACATTATTAAATTAACCTGTCACCATAGCCTATGCCTACGTTTGCAAAGAGGAGAACATTTTAATTTGATTCACAATGAAAAATTACATTTAATTTACATGTTGACAATGCGTAGTTTTGGTTGTTGTTGGTGACCTTTATATGCCTACAATGCAAAATTGTTCCCTCGCGATTGGAAGCTCCTGTAGCCACATACGCATTTCAAAACATCGCAACGTGAAATGCCACAAAAAGGGTTTGTGAATAGGTCTTAGTGAGTTAGGAGTCCCCTCGACTTCTTTTAAGCTGTCCCAGACTTAGGTGCTACTTTTAGGTCTAAAATACTTTGTGAATTACTTTTAGTGAAAAAAATTAGGAGTCCTAAAGTTAGGAGTGACACGCCCATTATTTTTAGGAGTTGCTCCTAAATTCGCCAGTTAGGAGCTACTTTTAGCCTTAAAATTCTTTGTGAATACGGCCCCTGACCCTTACTGGAGCGCTCTTGTCTGTCTGTGCTGTGCTGTGATTGGCTCCTCACCTTGTGCAGGGTGGCCAGGAAGGGGTCGAGGGGCACGGCTCCGTTCAGGAGGGGCTTGGGGGCCAGACGCTCGGGGGGCTCCTCCTGGACACGCTTACGCTTCTTAGTGGGGGGCACCGGGACTGGCTTCGGTACAGGCTACACACACACACACACACAGAGTTAATAACTAATAATGCCTATGCACACACAAACACACAGAGTTAAACACTAACATACACACACAGACACAGAGACAGACGGGTCTCAAAAATGTTTTGTCTTACAAGAAATAAATCAGCCCTTGAGATCTCACCTATTTCAGATCAGAGCAGATCTTAAGTTAAACTTCAATTCAACATGAACAAGACAAGAGAAGGGCTATTTAACAGCTAATGTTTTCTTCTCAATCCATCTTATAAAATTGCATTTCAGTGAGTGAGCAATAGGTGCGTTATGTGTCTGTAGAGAGTCTGTATTGGGGACAGAGAGAGTAAAAACAGAGGTGGTTAAGGATGCAGTGTATGCAGAGCCTCAAAATGAAGACAGACAGACACACACACACACACACACACACACACACACACTGCTGACTCACATAGTAACAAAGCAATCAATCTTAGAAAAAAAAAAAGATTCCATCAAACACACCCACCTGAAGGATGTGCTTGTTGTCCTTGGAATGCAGAACTGCCGATACAGTTGCCACGGAGATACCCGGCTTAATCTCGCTGGGCACCAGGGACTTGGCTAGCTGTTAGGATGGCAGGGTGGGGGGAGGGGGTTAAAGCTTTGGGAAATCTACCCATAAGCCACTGCTGATTTGGGCAGAATGGACAAGGCGTGTCCTTGCCACATACTCAATAACTCAATAATCCTGCCCTGCCTTAATACGGCCTGCAAACTACACTGCTGACCCCCTGCAATTCAGACACGTTATGTCCAGTACAGAGGAGCACGGACTGGTCACACATCAGCAGCTTTCTCTCTCTGCTCACGTTCAATTGTCCTTCACATTACTCTCTTCACATTACTCTCCCTGCTTCAATTTCTATGACCTACGTCGTTCGTTCGGCAGCAGTGTAGTTTGCAGGCCAGGTATGTATGTGTGTGTGTGTGTGTGTGTGTGTGTGTGTGTGTGTGTGTGTGTGTACTGTTTGTATGTCCGTATGCACACACAGTATGTACCGGTATGTACCGTATGTACGTATGTATATGTACATGTACTGGTATGTATTTCCGTATGTACGTATGTATATGTACCGGTATGTATGTATATATGTATATGTACCGGTATGTATGTATGTATGTATGTATGTATGTATGTATATGTACCGGTATGTATGTATGTATGTATGTATACTGTATGTACCGGTATGTATGTATGTATGTATGTATGTATATGTACCGGTATGTATGTATGTATGTATATGTACCGGTATGTATGTATGTATGTATATGTACCGGTATGTATGTATGTATGTATGTATGTATATGTACCGGTATGTATGTATGTATGTATGTATGTATGTATGTATGTATGTATATGTACGGGTATGTATGTATGTATGTATGTATATGTACCGGTATGTATGTATGTATGTATGTATGTATATGTACCGGTATGTATGTATGTATGTATGTATGTATGTATGTATGTATATGTACCGGTATGTATGTATGTATGTATGTATGTATATGTACCGGTATGTATGTATGTATGTATGTATGTATGTATGTATGTATATGTACGGGTATGTATGTATGTATGTATATGTACCGGTATGTATGTATGTATGTATGTATGTATGTGTACCGGTATGTATGTATGTATGTATGTATGTATGTATGTGTACCGGTATGTATGTATGTATGTATGTATACCCCTCTCTCTTTCCGTCCCCCTCTCCCTCCCGCTCTCACCTCGGGCAGGATGTGGATGCGCTCGTATCTCCTCCTGAAGGGCAGGCCCAGGACGGAGCAGCGGCGGTAGGCCATGGGCGGCGGCTGCAGCTCCAGCATCAGGTCCGAGCGGTGGGACTGGCTGGGGGGAGGCTGAGTGTACTGCTCTGGACACACCACATGCAGAGGCTACCAGGGAGGAGGAGGAGAGAGAGATAGAGAAGGAGGGAGGGAGAGAGAGAGAGCGAAAGAGAGAGGAGGGATGAAGAGAGAGAGAGCGAGAGAGAGAGAGAGAGCGAGAGCAGAAGAGGGGCAGGAGAAAGAGAAGCAAGCAAAGAAAAACAAACAAATTGAGAAATACAAAATGGCATTAGAAGAGAAGGCATGATGTCTGACAGATTTTGAGTACACAAAAGGGGAACGAGAGAGTAGTAGAGTTCAAGAAGGTGAACAGGGATTTAAAACCATGCCGATCGCTGAGGTGAACTTGAACAAAGACTTACAGAGCGGCAGAGTGGTGTTAATATTTACAGAGGGATAAAGTGTGCAAGTCAATATAATCACTGGGTGAATACCGCAAAAGAACTGGAGGAGGAAGGCAGGCAGAAATCTAACAGCACCACTGACTGAACAACTGTGAAGAAGACTAGAAGAAGAGTTAAAAGTAGGTGCGATGTGGTCCATCCATCCTGCTCAGAATCCGCAGTAAGTGAAGCGATGGGCTTTAGGACCCAGAGGGAGCATGCCCAGCAGCAGCTTACCTGCACCTCCTTGAGCAGCTTGGACACCTGGTGGAAGTTGAGGCGTGTGTCGATGGGGCAGTACACACACTTCATGGCTAGCGGCTGGTAGGGGGCCAGCGCGTCCAAATAGGAGAAGTCTGGCTCTGTGATGACAGATAAACAAATAAGTAAATAAACACCCTGAGCTCACAAGTTGTCTAGACTTTTCTAGACTTTGAATTACATCTTGCAGTGGACAGTGTTATGGTGACAGCTATGATTATGAACAGAATGATTATGATTATGAACTCCTTGACAGGAAACTTTGGCTCTTCTCTAACTGCAAGTCTGCAACTACTACCATAAATATCTGCCCACGAGAGCCTACACACACACACACACACACACACACACACACACACACACACACACACACACACACACACACACACACACACACACACACACACTTTGCTATTGTTCTTTGCTCCAGTTGAACTTGGAGGTCACCTGTTTTCTAGGCTGCTCTGAAAGTTTATGTTTATCTTTGTGCAAGTCATCGTTTTTGTAAGTGTTCGTTGTGTTTGTCCAATTAAAAGGTGATCTCTTCCATTGACGCTGTATTATTGTATCATTATTGTTGTTTTACCCTACCATGGGCCTGAGAGAAACGCAACTTCAATCCTCTCTATGTCTTGTGCATATAGCAGAACTGACAATAAAGTTCACTTTGTTTTTAAAGTATATTTTTGGGGCTTTTTTGCCTTTATTTGGCCAGGACAGTGAAGAGTGATGGGGAGTAAGTGGGAGAGAGATGGAGTGGGAATCGGGAAATGACCGCAGGTCGGATTCGAACCTGGGTCCCTGTGGGCACTCAGAGGTACATGGTACGGGCACTGCAGCCTGCTGCGCCACAGCGCCCCCAATACAGTTCACTTTGACGTTGACCTTGATGTTTGTGTGTGTCGCGTGCTGTGGATATTGCTGCGATCTGTGTTGTGCATGATGCTCTGTACAGCCGTGGGTGCTGAAGTGAACTGACCAGTGAAGATGATGGTGTTGAGGCTGGACTTGCCCCACAGCTCCATGAAGTGGACCACGTCGCCGAAGCGCAGCGACGGGTGGCCAGTGAACACCACGCACGGCTGCCGGAACTCACTGCTGAAGTCGCCGTGGATACTGGGGTAGTGCTTCAGCTTATTGGTCTGGACCAGCTGGACACAGGGCACAGAGAGAGTGAGGTGTGTGTGTGTGTGTGTGTGTGTGTGTGTGTGTGTGTGTGTGTGTGTGTGTGTGTGTGTGTGTGTGTGTGTGTGTGTGTGTGAGTGTGAGTGTGAGTGTGAGTGTGAGTGTGAGTGTGAGTGTGTGAGTGTGTGCAAAGACACCTGAGAAAGGAGTGAGAAAGTGAGAGACACTGAAAGATGGAGAGAGCAGTTGTCAGTGAGATGGGAAGCAGCAGTGGCAGGTGTTGGGGGAGTGGGATGGGAGGGTGCCTTACCTCTGCATGGGGAAACGGGGGCTCGGGGAGGTAGACTTTCGACTGCTTATTCTGACAGAGCCTGAGAAACATGAGGAGAGATATGAGAGAGAGAGAGAGAGAGAGAGAGAGAGAGAGAGAGAGAGAGAGAGAGAGAGAGAGAGAGAGAGAGAGAAACTTTAAGAAATAAACAGACTGATACATTCTCAGTCAGCACAGCTTCTCATCACCATGACTCCTTGACTGGAAACTTTGGCTCGTCCCTAACTGCATGTCTGCAACTATAAATATCTGCCCACAAGAGCCCCCAAACACACGCTTATTTTTCGACACCTCATCCACGTCATCTCTTTGAACACTTGATTACTCAAAGGCTGAGCATCTGGCAATTAACAATCGAGCACAGCTCCCTCATATAACCCTTCTAGTCCAGTTTAATAGCAACCATAAGCTAACGCTATCAACTGTCCAGATGTTCCTGTGGGGGTTTTGATGGGGCTAATGAAACTCACTTTCAAGTACAAGGGATCTCTACAGAGGGATAGATCTTCACAAGCAAGGAATGGATGTGGGTATTATACTTGCATACATTTACATTGCGTTTAGAATTATATAGAATGCGTTAACGCTCACCAAAAGACACCAGAATCCATTAAAGCAACACCAAAGAACTTTTCCTCTGTCGCACACACGCTATTTGTTTATCCAGCAAAGGCTTTGCAAATAACAATGTCCACAGACAAGGTAGAATATGTTGCATGATTTTATGAAATTACGATGTATTGCGACATCATGCAAGTCAAATTTGTAGTTTCTTATGTCTCATTCCATCGAACTACAGATCCGCTACCTCCTTCACCCTGTTAAGAGTTGATGAACCACGGAAACAATTTTGGAAACATTATTTTAAGGTACAAAAAAACTCTTTGGTGTTGCTTTAACACTCACTCCTAAAATATGTTTATACTCAAAAACAAACAGAAGGTGTATACTACACTATAAACATATACTATGCTCTATGTCAGGGATTCCCAAACTATGGTACGTGTACCACCGGTGGTATGCAAGCTTTCACTAGGGGGTACGCTAGATGAAAAGGGCAATGTCGGAAAGGTGTGAAAAATGTTTTTTTTTTTTTTATCTTAAGCCTATGTTCTCTTTGTGTTTCATAATGTGGCTCTCCACACTGTTTTTTTAGTGTGAGAGCTCATAGACCAGTTGCACATTTTGATTTTGTTATTTGTTATCATGTAGGGTGGCTAACTAAATATGATGCCTGGAAAGCATCAATAGAGTTTTAACGTTTTTATGTGTCAGGATGTAGGTGGTGGTACACGGGAAAGGATGTAGGTGGTGGTACCTACAGGATGCAGGTGGTGGTATGCGGGAAAAAAAAGTTTGGGAACCGCTGCTCTATGTATTGTATGTCCATTCCCTAGGTGAACAGTTGCGGCACTTTACGAGTTCGTGCCATGATGGGGCTGCTTACCATTCGGCGAAGATCTGGGAGAACTCCAGCGAGCTGTTGGCGACAGGCGAGATGAAGTAGAAGGGCGCTGTGCCCAGGTTGGCCGAGTCCATGAACTGGTAGAGGCACTCCAGCAGGTCATAGATCACCCCCGAGGAGTGGCAGGGCACTAGCACATTACCACCCGCACGGATAGTCATGGCTATATATATATATATATATATAGAGAGAGAGAGAGAGAGAGAGAGAGAGAGAGGAAAAAGAGAGAGGGAGAAGGAGATATGGGGGAAAAGAAGATGAATAGAAGACGGGGCGAGAGAAAAAACAGAGAGATGGGAACATGAATGAGGAAGATATAAAACAACGGGAGGGGAGGAGAATGAGAGGACGGTGGTGAGGTCACTCACCCAGGTTACTGCAGAACTCTCCCAGCATGCCATCTGGGTTAGCGGTGGGGATCTGTGTGAGGCCTGACAGGATGAGCACATCACTGTTCTTCAGAGAGCTCTGGTCCATCGGCTGTAAGGACACACAGATTAAATACATAATACTGTGTTTTTTCAACACACTGCTTACAAAGGTACAAATGATGATGGTCTACCAACAAAACTGTTTATATATTGTCCTTAATCAAAGCACAAAGTAAGAACATGACATGACGTTGACACATACTGACACATGGTTTTTACACACACACAAACACAAACATACACACACACACACACACATACACAGAGAGAGAGAGAGAGAGAGAGAGAGAGAGAGAGAGAGAGAGAGAGAGAGAGAGAGAGAGAGAGAGAGAGAGAGAGAGAGAGAGAGAGAGAGAGAGAGAGAGAGAATCAGATGGGGAAGGCAGTCACCTGCGGATGTGTGGTGAGGAGAGAGGATCCAGACACATATGACACTTTCTCATAATGCGATTGGATGATCCAGTTGGAGCTGCCCAGTGAATAGCCAGAACTTAGGGGGGTGACCTGCACTGCCCCAAAGAGTTCCTAGAGTGACAAAAGAAGTAACAGAAGAGGGAGTTCACAGCAGGCTGGAATGGAACCCACAGCTTAACAAATAACAAGTATGCTACCTCACCCCCTGCTATCTCACAGTGTACAAGGATGTGTGCTGTATAGGCTGTATGGTTTTGGAATAAAAGCGTCAGCTACATTAATGAATGTAAATATAAATGTAAAGATAGACACACAGGGATGGTTGTCTGTCACTCACCACTGTCTGTAAGTGGTTTTGGATGAAATGTTAGCTAAATGAATACATGTAAATGTAAAGATGGACATGTGGGTGGACTGTGAGTGGTTTTGGATAGAAGTGTCAGAGAAAGTGACTAAACGTACAAGTAGAAGATAGATAGATAGATACTTTATTGATCCCCAAGGGGAAATTCAAGGTCTCAGTAGCATACAGACATCACACACAACATTCACTAACAGCAGAAAAAGTAATATAAGTATATACACATAATAAAACTCCACTGTACAATAGAGACAGTAGAAACA
Source organism: Alosa sapidissima (assembly GCF_018492685.1). Taxonomy (NCBI): domain Eukaryota; kingdom Metazoa; phylum Chordata; class Actinopteri; order Clupeiformes; family Clupeidae; genus Alosa; species Alosa sapidissima. The sequence continues at coordinate 16,460,712 of NC_055962.1, forward strand.
GTAGAAGAATGTTAAAAAAATGTTAAGATAGACACACAAGGGATGGTTGTCCGTCAGTCACTCACCACTTTCTGCGAGTAGCCCACCAGCTGCACCTTGCTGAGGGCCGAGTTCACCTCCTGCAAGCTGTAGCAGCGCTTCCACGCATACACGTCCTGCACGTCCTTCAGGGGACCGGGGAGCAGTCTAACACACACACACACACACACACACACACACACACACACACAGTTCATACCTACATCCAATGACACAATAACACATGCTTTTTACTGGTAATGTATCTTTGCTTTAATATAACTTTCAATAGGTTTACAATTCTAAACTGCAAACCATAACAAACGCATCATACGAGAGGTCAGTTTTTAATTTGAGTCAAGGTTTTAATTTGGCTTCCGTCCGTATCTCAGAAGCTTAACCATAAATACTATTCTCTCTAGCCTGTCTGTCAGTAGAGTAGTTTTGGTCCAATCCAGGTCACGTGACGCATGCAGAGAGCTATTATGTCTTTGTCGCACACAAGTTGAACTCAGTTACCTTTGAATTTCCTTGTTCTTCCAGCAGGTGGCAGACTGAGCCTTGGGCACACGCTCCATGAAGTTGACCAGCTCCTCCATCAGCAACCTGCAAACACAAGAATCACAGCTCCTATCAACAACAATCAGCAAAGGATAGGAAGCTCAAGGAAATTGTTATCATGTGTAATAAAGTGGAACACACAAACAGAAGCAAAAGAGATAGAAAGAGATTATAAATTATATATAAAAAACAGTAATAAAAAGATCAGAGTGTCCTTGTCCGGACTCATCCCTGCACCTGCCAATCTGTAGAGTCGGTTCAGTGGCATAGACTGTTCCTGTGAAGCCTGTGTGTTCTGTAATGTAAGGCAGGGCCATCATACAGTGGTAGTTAGAGATCAGGATCACATCTACGGTAGACAGGTCCAGCAGCTCTTTCTACAAGTGGAGACAATAATAAACATCTGAAATCAACCAATGCCATGCAGAAGGTAAGGGAATAACAAAAAGATTTACGCAAATCCATTCTGTAGATTAATCAAGTGCATATTACTAAAATACTATACAATAAGTGTATGTATAGACAACAATTTGATTTCCAGAAAAGACTTGATTTGGTTCATAATTTTACCTCAGGAAGACAGAACTCTGGCTGAGAATCAACAAAAACTCTCCCTGCGCATTCCTTTAGCTCCTAAAATCAGAGAAGTTAAATGAACATGATGTTCCGTGGATTAGTACCTTGCAGCATTAGGAATAATTGGTAACATTCGGCCCATCTCTAGATGATTTACCTTCTCGAGGTTTATTGCGCCATCTTTAGAAACCCAGCCTGGCAGTTTGGAGAGCCGCTGGCTGCATTTTCAAAAGGCAAACAAGAGCAGTTTTACATTATTCTTATACACCCTTACTGGTTCCCTTTACCCCAAACAGATGTTGAAAGCAGTTGCAAAGTGTACTTTTATGCAGAACACACATAAAACAGCATGCCACTAGACTCACAATCACTATAGTACTACATATCATACAAATAATACATAGGATACACTACATATAACGATCTGCGCTTTTTGTCTATCTGAGGTAGTCTAGATATTGTATTTGTTTGCATTCTACACAACAACAACTAAACACATTAATCAACCATAGCCTGTGATGACGTACAAAGACACAGCGCCTTGGTAAGTTTTGGTAAGTCTTGGTCAGTCTCACCTGTGAACCAGCGGGAGCGGCAAAAACTGAAGGACAGACGTTGTGTCCAGCCCACAATCCAGCATGATGGTAGTCGACTTAAACTTGAGGACATTGCAAGGCAACGTCGGATGCCCAGACAGACAGTACTGTAGGGTAAATTATAGTTATGACCAATCATGTAATGCTCGACAGTAGCCTACTGATGACTATTGTAGTGTCGCAGTGAGCACTAAATATGTCATAGCACAGCATGTGGCAAGACTCGTGCACTTGTATTTTCATGTAACGTTACTTTAGCTTGCTAGCTAACTAAGTTACCTTTACCTGCAAGACTTAGGCTAACAGATATTTTTATAGTGACGCTATGGCCAAAACTTTGTCATTGCTATAGGCACAATCAGGAAGATATAAAAAAAAGCTGCGCACAACTCACCAATTTCATTTTTTCATTCGTTGACAGTCACTGTTTAGCTGAACTTCATTGTCAAAAGCCTGTAGGAAATTCTTCTTCATCTGTTTTGTATCAAACAATGATAAGTTATCGAAACTACTTTGTAGCCTCCTAGTGGTACGGAGTTTGAAGAGGTCAGTTATCAAAACAATGTGAAACGTAGTTCACACAAAAATAATGTTAATCTTGTTACGTTTATTTATTGTATATGTGTTATGTGTGTTTATTTGTTGTATATGTGCAACCAAAGCAAGAATATTGATTATGTCCATGTAGTCCAGTGAGGGACAGGTTTTATGTAAATCGATGGTACTTGTAGTTTGGTTAAGTGTCCATACCCATTTAATGACGCGCTAAAACTCATACGGCGAACTACATTTCCCGCTTAGCTATCATACAATTTCCAGGTGTTGATGTCAAAATGGCTGTTGTCAGTCAGACAAAGGCAAGTCAGTTCGTTTCTGATTGAAAATTGAAATCAGTCAAAAGGGCCGGGCAAAACTGTAAAATTGATGGTGGTCATACGGTTCTGCAGAAAAGGATCCGTCCGACTTTGTTGTCTGGTGCAGCTGTTACATGATCTGATGCACTGAGGCTGTGACAAGATTCAAGGAAAAGGTAAGATTGCATTATTGTTGAATTAACGTTAGCAAGCTAGGACACATGATTACTTCAGCAAGCTGCTGTTCATTTGGCTAGCTGGGTAGCTGATATTACTGTAGCTGTCTATTTAGATACCGTATACATCGAATGCACAAATTATAACTTTAAGCATCATCTAATTTAATCATCAAGCACTGACAAATACGTGCAACACTTAAATTCAAGTTTCATGATGACATTGATGTCGACTGACGCTTTGGTAATGCCCTTTTTCACAAGCTAATTAGCAGCCAGCTAGCTACAGTCACTTTTTTTGCAGACTGTGTTAAATGAGTTCCATGTGCATGAATAAAATATGGCTTCTATGATATAATTTACATTAAACTAAGTGTCCAGCATGTCAAACGGCAGAATGTCGTAGTCATATGGCGAGAGTGGGCAGTCAGAATTGCACGGGTAAACTGGCATTTGCAAGCTGTGTTTTTTTTTTTTTTTCTTTTCTTTTTTTTTTTCCAGAAAGACATTGTTTCGAAAACTTTAGCCATCAGCAACTGGGAGTTCCCCTTGTACAGTGAGCAGCGTTACCTCCAAATGAAGGTTATGGAAGACCAATTGGTGTGTCCTACTTGTGCCATTTGCGTATCTTTCCCTTATTATTATTCGCAATGCATTCTGGTCGTGTGTCCTGAAGATAATTTGATGCTGGTGTGCAGTTATTTTTGGACAGAATATGGGCGTTGCGCCGCTCTGTAGCTTGCAGGCAGATACTACCGGATGGTTAGATTATGCAGTTGTGTAGCCATCATATGACTTCAATGTGTTTTTCCCCTCAGGGATTTTTATATTGAATATAATGTGCTTCTCTGTTGTCACTTGGTGTATGACTACCATTAAAGAATGGTGATGGCAGCTTGCCCATTGTAGCCTAGATGTGCTCATCCTTAGAACCGTAGAACGACACGTTTGCACTGTAGTCTATAGTGGTTGATGCCACATTATATAAATGGTACAGGGGTTCGTCTTGTTGTTCAAATGTTCAAAACCCTTGGGTCGCACTTAAAACATCTCATATGTGTTTTGTTGCCTTTTTATGGTGGAAACAGTTCCTCTTTGAATGATTTTTTTTTCTCTCTGTGTAGCATTACATAGAAAATATCCCAGGTGCAAGACAGGCTTTATTTAAATGACTACAGTAGCCTAATTGTGTGTGTGTGTTCGTGTTCGTGTTCTGTAGTTTCTAGCATTCAGTTGTGAAATGGGAGAAAAATGGTGCTTAAGTGAATGTCTGAGACTATCTCTAGGTTACGACCGTAATCCCGGTTCACTGATGTGCACCTCCATGTGGGGTTATGGTCGTAACCAAGAGATCTCTTTCATGTTCGGTATCTCACATATGGAATATGCTTAGGCTATGCCAGTATTGCCAGACAAGCAAACCTCGATTATGCATGACTGTTCTTATACCAGCATGTCCTGCACCAGAGATGAGTCCACACTCAAAACAGTATTAGCCAAAAAAGGCGTAGTAATGTTGAATCTGTTGAACCTCATAAACGTTGTTTGGAGACGATCAATTGGCTGCACACACTTCTTGTAACAATACCCCCTTGAAAAAGACCATCACATGGCAATGCCCCTCGTTGAATGTGCATGCAAACCAATGGGGGAATGCAGTCTTTTAGCTGAATAAGGTAATTTTCCCCACAATCCAGTGTGACAAATACTGTATTGTGATAGGCTTACCTTTGACAGATCCAGACTCAAATAGCTAATATTCTTTCCTGAATGAGAGGGTCCTGGGCAGAAAAGTAATTTGCTCTCATTTGCCCTGTCCTTGATCTCTGTCAATTAATCTCTCATTTAAGGGAATGGGACATGGAAAAGGAGTTGAATAAAGATGTTAGGTAGGAGATTGAGTTTTGCCATGTTATGCCATGTTTGCCATCCAACCTATAGAGAGTTATGGGATGTGGGTCATAAAGGGCACTTATTTGGATGTGCAGTGGCCTAACCCATGTATAAACATAGTGAATTAACATTTTGCACGGTAGGAACATGATATAAATAGGAACACTTACTGTTATAGCTATACAAATGTCAGAATCATCCATATGCAAGATATTTTCATAACCTCGAGATGCGCTTCAGAATGAAGACTTGTTATCAGACATTTACTAAGAGATATAGCCAGAGTCCTTTTAGGCAAGTCCCTCCACTCGGCGGCCATATTGCAACGCTTTTTGGGCACTTATCGACATCTATTCAGGCAGAAATGTGCAAAAGGCTTCACGACACCAACCTTGCTCTAGCGCTGAGATCACAACAGATGATTGGCATGATGTATTCACAACACACCACATGATTGGCACAATGTATTCACATGTCAATTTTTTGCCGTGATATGTGTAGACAACTGCCATATTGGTGTTACAAACTAACCCCATGCATTTCTATGGAGGACTTTTTGAGTGCTGTGTCTCCTCATTAGAAAGACTCTGGTATAGCCCAGCAGCAATCTTCCTAAAATAAAACCTTTTGTAAGTACCATTCATGATTTGATGGAAAATATTGAAGTTGTGGGAAGTTTATATGGCTTAAACGTCTGGCTTCATTCGGCCATGATGCCTGTTTAATTCGTCCCGACCGAGGAATGAAACATTACGCACGTCCCACTTTTGCTGAAATCATTCCTGAACGGTTTTGTTCAGAGCTGAAAATGCAACTGTATTTGGCAGAGGACAGATGTAGGTTGCTCCGGTGCGAAAGGGATTCATGAGCCTACAGTATATGGTACATAGTAGCCATTATGGTATGCCGGGTTCAGGCATAGCAAGACTTAAAGTCCTCAAGGCCAAACCGCATGTGACGGATGCACGATAAAGCATGTCAATCACCAACTCGTTTGGCTTGAAATAATGCCATAACCATCACCATCTTAGTTACGCCATACCTGTTTGGAGACAAGCCTGTTTGTGAAATACCACTGAGTAGGAACTAGCTCCCAGTGAGCGAGTGGTAAGCTCATCTCTGTGGACAGTTTGCATAGAACCCTGGCAGTAGCAAAGTTCTGAACACAAAGTGCTTCTGAACAAGAAGTTGTTGAATGACATTATGCTGCCCGGGCAGCCGGTCACTTTTGCATCAGACCTGGCCAGCTAGTTATAGCTGAAGTAGTGATAACATGCTTCTGAGGGATTTGCAGAGAGTGTAGCCTACCCCATATAGGAGATACTGAACGAGGGAGGATGAAAGAAAACAAGGTACACCAGCTTGTCGTCATGGACACAGTGTGACCGCCACATCAGAGCTTGTGCTGTATGCTCGGACTGTGCCATTCTCTCACCAATTCTCTCTCTGCTAGTCAGCATGTCTTTCTCTCCTCTGTTCCTCTCGTCTCGTCATATCCCTCCATCCTTCATCTTGTCCTCTCTGTGACTGATTCCATTTGACTTTTCGCTCTCCGTATCAAGAACTATGGGAAGGCTGCATAGCCGTTCTCATTGGTGTTAAATTATTGAACCATGGTAATTGCCTGTTCCGTATGGCAGAGTGAAAACCAGGGCATGGGATTGTTTCAGCTCTTGTGATTGTTCTTCTCCCTGTTTCTAGCCAGCAAAGAAAATGTCATTCATTGGCTTGGGTGCCGTTGTGTTCTGTTTTGTGGGGTATTCCAAGTATGTGGTTTAGTGATAAACCTGGGTAAGTTAACAAGAGCCCTATGGCATTGTTTTGAAGCCATACAGCTCTTCTATTAGGAGGTTTACCACTTACTCTGAGTTAACTTACCCAGGTTTGTCACTAAGCCACATACTTGGAATACCCAATGCAACAGTGTAGCCTTACCTGTCCCTCTTTTTCTTCCTGTAGTTCAAGTGGTATTGTGAACGCGCATTGAAGGCTCAGCAATAGCTCCTGCAAGGCAGTGAGGACTAAAGGGCTTTACCTGGAGAATGTGAAGCTTTAGTTTGTACGTAACCTTGCTATTGTGATACAAGACAAGACAAGATATTACCCAGAACACCCTGGTCATAAGAATTTCTGCATTAGGAATGCCCTCTTACCGTTTTTAGTATGGGCCTATGTCTGTGGCAGTTGTACAAAATGTTATTAGATGGCCATTTCATATAACTTCTTTAAGACACTACGCTACCTAGTTCCCACGCCGTATAGGACATTCAAGACTCACTCATAGCTTTCTATTGAGTGGTGAAGATTCTCCATTATGCCAATTTTGCAAAATGCCTCTGTCAGTGAGACATATTTTGATCTGTTGCCCTGCCTTGAAAACCAAAAGACAACAATTTTATCATCAAAATTCTATAGCTGATGTTTTTAGTAAGGTCCCACCTTTTAAGGTTTTAGAATATCTTATTAGCATAGATTTTAAAAAACATATTTAAGTTTCTGTAACGCACAGTGCTCTGGCCATTAATTATAAATAGCCTTAGTTGCGGAAATGGCCTTAAATTAAACAAACAAACCTAGTTCCCACCCTTCTGGTGATCCTTTAAAATGTTACTAGCTGGTAAAGAATGAGCCATGTTTGTCATTTAAAGGTTAGCAGACTAAGTTAAACTAGTTATCCATTATCAGTGAGAGCATTCCATCAGTAGAAAGTTCAGAGTGTCCCGCTCCAGAGTGATGGCTTTCTTCTTGTTAAAGTACCAACCTCTTGTAAACAACCAATGGATTGCCTCTCTACTTAAGGTACTGGTGCTCATTGTATGACCCGCATTAGTCATACCGTAGATACTACTATTGTGTTCCATTGAGACCTTAGAATGCATGTTGTGTGGTATATCAAGTAATTTTTGTAATAACTTCAGAAGTCTGATGTTACATCTTGCTTTAGTTGTGATAGAATAACATTTTACATGTATAGCAATGTTCCTAATTTTCACCAATTAGGACTTTTGTAAGTAGTACATTTATTCATTGCAGCTGCTGCTAAAGGGATTACATTTAAGCCTTTTTCATTTTTGAGTTATGTTGACAGGTAGAGGTAGAGGAAGATTGAGAAGTCAGCCCTGGCATTGAGCAGTTTGGGGTGGAGTGGAGTTTGGTGCTGTTTGGATCAATGTCGTGTCTGGCAGAGAGAACCTCCACATCATGTAGCCTGGTCTAGTGTATGACCTAATCAATGCTTACAATATTGCTGTTTGGTTCTGTGACTGGTTGCCACGGTGACCATGAAACATGATTTCTCTGGATTTGATCTTAACAAGTCTCCAGAGAAGAGAAGAAAACAGGGGTCTAGACCCCAGCTGATGGAGTCTTGCTGTCATTGAATATTCCAGTATTGGGTAGGCTTGTGGAGACTGTGTGTGTGTGTGTGTGTGTGCGTGCGTGCGTGCATGCGCGTGCATGCATGTGTGCTTACGTGTATGTTTCTGTACGTACATGTGTGTGTGTTTCTGTATGTACAGTACGTGTGTGTGTGTGTGTGTGTTTAAGTGCTCAGATTGCTCTCCGTGAGTGTTTCGTCGCCTGCTCTGGAGGTACGTGCTCTGGATGGGTAATTTATCAGAAGTGACTGGGATCAGGGGCACGGCGTATTGAGCTCTCGGCTTTGTGGGCGACAGCTTGAAAGAAATATCCCGTATTCATAACAGTTCTTATTTCCTCTTCCTCTGTCTCTCTCCATATCTCACTCATATCTATGTCTTCTCCTTTATTCTTCTTTTCTTCCCCCTTTGTTATCTCTCTTATTCCTTCTCTCTCTCTCTTGCCCATATTCTCTGTATCTCTCTTTCTTTTTCTCTGTTCATGTCCCCTCAATCTTTTCTTCTCCCTCTTCTGTTTCTCTGGTATTTTTCTTTCTCTGTCTTTTTCTCCCTCCTACATCTCTCTGTCTGTCTGTCCTTTTCTATCTATCTATCTCTCTCTCTCTCTCTCCTTCTCTCCATCTCTCTCTCTCTCCTGCAGGATGTCTCACTACACAGATGAGCCTCGCTTCACCATCGAGCAGATCGACCTGCTTCAACGGCTGCGTCGCACGGGCATGACGCGCGCCGAGATCCTGCACGCGCTGGACACGCTGGAGCGGCTGGACCGCGAGCACAGCGACAAGTTCGGGCGGCGTCCATCCGGAGCGGTCATGGCCCCCCCGGCCTCCGTCACTGGCAGTGCCGCCGCCGTCGCCGCCTCTGCGACC
>NC_055962.1:16474631-16502131 GCF_018492685.1 Alosa sapidissima
GCTCACACACACATGCTCACACACACACACTCATGCTCACATGCTCACACACACACGCTCACACACATGCTCACACACACACACACACACGCTTACACACACACAAACATGCTCACACACTCTCACTCACATATACACACATGCTCACACACACACACACACACACACACACATGCTCACACGCTCTCACTCACATATACACACACATGCTCACACTCACACACACACACACACACACACACATGCTCACACACACACACACATGCTCACACACACACATGCTCACACACTCTCACTCACATATACACAGTTTACACACACAAGCATAATCTATCTGAAAGCTTTTCTCAACAAGACGACACAGCAGTTTGCTCTCTTGTTGACCTGCCCATGGAATGTCTACATTATTGCGTGTTTATTAGGCTCTGTTGCGTGATCCTCCAAAGTTGAGAGCGTAGCAGTTTTCCATATGTTGTGATCTAGCAGCATTGACGTGTGGAGTTGATGTGTGGAGTTGACCGTGCGGAGCTGTAGTGTGTTTGTGGCTGGCTCTGTTGTGTGTAGGGAACGGTATGAAAATTTAACCTCACGCTTATAGTGACCAAAATTATCACGGTTTTCGGTATTATCACAGTATATGTTCAGAAAGCACTGATAGGCCTACACAAGCTGAAATAGTTTCAAAAAGTGTCCCGTTCACTTTTTTCTTCATGTTTAATTGGCTACGTGCTTATAGCTTAACTTACCCTACCATAACTTGGAGTTTGCTATTTCTATTATTTGGATGCAATGAGTGAGACCAAAGTAAGCGTTCAAAATAAAACTTTAGGCTACTGTATTCGTGAGTGGAATGGATTTCATGTGGACGCGAACATAAAAAGACGCAGAGTGGCTACATGACACAGTGCACATTTTGCAGTGAAAAAGTTCCACCTTTTAAAATCAGGTGTAGCCAAATCCGAATCATAGTTAAAACCATCAATTAGACAACAGAATCAGTAGGGTACCAGTTTTGTTCCATTGTACCAGGCCTACTGTATGTCAAAAGCAGGCTCGGATGAAGCTGGGAAGGATTAAACACACGGTTTCCACACCGCGGTAATCAACAGTGATAATCATGATGTTTGAAATGAAAACGGTAATTATTATCGTCAACATTTTTATTGCGGTTTACCATTATACCGGTAATCGTTACATCCCTAGTTGTGTGTGTTGTAATCTAGCAGCGTAGACCTTGCGGAGCTGTACTGTATGTGTGGCGGTCTTTGGAGCAGCACAGCCTCTTCCTAATTGCAAGCTCTCTGTTGAGTTCCAGTCAAGCAACTGCTCAGTCACGCTTGCACTTGGTGAAATGGGGTGGAAATATCTTCTTTTTTTTTCTTCTTTTTTTAAATTAATTTATTTATATCACACACATATATAAAATGTCTTGTTTATTAAATAGACTTGGCACACAGACTGCAGGATGAGGTTTTGGATGACCACTGTCCTTTTCTGGCGCATTGCGAGATGCTCAACGCACGGAATTCCAGATGCCCCCAGAGCAATGATGAAGACACCGGGCCTATTGCCTAACCTTGTGTGATCAGCCTTTGGCATGAGGAGCCTCAGAGAATAGATACAGGGGAAGCTTTGTTTCAGGGCACATGAACCCAATAGCAGTCTTTTGCATCTGTTTTGTTGGAGCACAGTTTGATTGCTTTCTTAAAGGAGAGCCTGCTCTAACAGCCACGGGGAAACACACTGATCATCTCAAGTTGAAGGGAGTAAGAGGGACCGTTGTCTGACCAGGGGGTTGGGTTTTTCAGCTGTCCCACAGCTCTATGGTCATCATGGGTGTAGGCAGCTCTCCTCTCTCACACCCAACACACTGAGATGGTTGGGTGATGATGTAAGTAAGGACAGTGATTGGATTCTGTGGGAAAGTCTTTGCAGTCTGACTGGACTAAATGTGTTTGTTACCCAGAGGTAGGCACCCTGCTAGGTGTCGGCCAGCTAAACGACTGCATGGATTGAGGAGGTACAATGTTGAAATATTGATTCACTATACAACTAAGTTAACTAGGTACTTGCTTTGGCTAGTCTTTGAATTGTAAATGGTTCAATGGTTTGTGTGTGGACAGTATGCTAATTCCTATCTCCCGCCTAATGGGCAAGGCTCCTGTTATTTTAGCTTATGTGATTCCAGTGAGAATTGCGAATAGGGAACACCTAGTGGGTAATCATACATTTACACACCATAAAGTGAAACGTGACCTTTTTTGGAACAGCAACACCCTTGCTACTCCAACTCAGAGATTCTTTTCAGCCCTTATTCCAGCCTGTGGCTTAACTGTGGTGCTTGATGAAGTTAGAAATGTTGTACACACTGTTGATGTAGTAGCTAATGACACAACAGGTGACACAGCAGGTGGCCTTTCAAACATTGTGCATTGTATGCCATAAGGCAAGTTACCGTTCAAAACGTGCTTTATCTTGATGTGGCTTTGGCCAGCAAGGCTGGTGCCCTGATTGGATGGGAGTGTTGTCCTCCTGATGTGTTTATGTCCACTGTGTTCTATGTGTGTCGTGTCCAGATGTATCTTCACTCGTACCTGACCCGGGTGTGACCATACACGGACTAATTGAGAACACACACACACACACACACACACACACAGATGTGTTTGTTGGGTTTTCCCCTTGGTGAGGCCCAAGTAAACAGCTAGATACAGATTTACTAGTTAACAGGTCAGAGTGCCACAGGCGCGATTGGGAGTTTGGTGCCTCCAGGCCTGCAGCCATAACAGACAAACAGACCTGGCCTGTTATACATCAATATAGGCTCTCTGTACCTAGGCCATGGTCCCGGTATCTCCATTTAGGGTCATGTCCGGTGTTGTACAACTGGGGACGTCTGCTACATGGCAGATTTACACTTCTAATTTAGTGGAATTGCTTTGTCTCAGGGACATAGCTTTGATACAGATCGACAAAGCGACTATGTGAGCATTTCTCTCGAATGCCCAGCAGCCTGGCAACCAAAGAATCCGACACTAGATATAGGTTTCACTACATCTGATTCTCCGACTTTGAGGAGTGGTGTTGTGTGTGGAGTAAGTTACATGACTATTCCAGTTGAAGTGTGAAGAACTGAGCATGCAGATGTCTTATGGAATGTTGATGTGTGTGTGTGTGTGTGAGAAAGTGAGACGTACAAACATGGACAGGCATCTTTCCATTGCCGTCCTCTGCGTTTCTTTTTTCTTTTTCTTCTCTTTGTTTATTTTTTTTTTCCTCTCCCTGCGGCACGTCCTTCAGGGAGAGCTGCGGAACTCTGGCAGCAGCAGCTCTGAGGGTTATTTATAGAAGACTGCAGCCACTCATCTCCAGAGTGCACCGGCTGCAGACAGTCAGTCTGCTGCCACCTACTGCTGTGGAGGAGAAAAGCCCCAGTGTCCTCCCAGAGCAAGTTTGAGAATGGTAGAAACATGGCAGCCAATCAGAATTGATGAGAGAGACTTTCCTTATTGTTGATCAGTCATCAGGTGCAGTTGTCATTATGGTCATAGCGCTTGCTGTGGACAGGCCTTTAGCATTGAGATTGTATTGGGTATTGATTGACCTGTGCTATTCTGAACATACGTTGATGTATTGATTGACAGGTGCCAGTCTGAACATGAGTTGATGTGTCGATTGACAGGTGCCACTCTGAACATGCGGCCTGCCCCTATGTCCCTGGAGGAGATAGAGTGGCGTCAGACCCCGCCCCCCCTGAGCACGGCGGTGGGGAGCTTCCGTCTGCGCAGAGGAAGCCGCTTCACCTGGAGGAAGGAGTGTCTCGCCGTCATGGAGAGGTGAGGAGAGAGAGAGAGAAGGAGGGAGGGGGTAGGGAGAAGTAGCCGCTTCACCTGGAGGAAGGAGTGTCTCGCCGTCATAGAGAGGTGAGGAGAGAGGGTGAGCAAAGGGTAAGAGAGAATGAGGGAGAGGGGGAAGTGGGAGGGAGGGGCAGCTGCTTTACCTGGAGGATGGAGTGTCACACCATCATGGAGAGGTGAGAATGGAGGGAGGGAGGGAGGGAGAGCAAGAGACAGAGAGAAATAAAGCAGACACGGGGAATGAAAGAAATGGTCTTGGCACCAATATTTCTGTTGAGGAAAGAAAAGTGTCTGTGTCTGACAGGAGAGGCTAGAGAGGGAGCTGGAGATCAAAAAAGGAAGTTCATTACTCATAAAAAAAGAAGGCTGTCAAGGACGAGTGAGTAGAGAAGTGGATGGTCTGAATCAGACAATGGAAGAGATCTCAAATGTAGAGAGGCAGATGTTTAGCTGTGATGAGCAATTGTGTGTTTGTGTCTGTGTTTGCGTCGGTGGAATGTGTTTAATGCATGTTGCTGTAATCCCCCCAATTCCTCTTGTCCATTCCAGTTATTTCAATGAGAACCAGTACCCAGATGAGGCCAAGCGGGAGGAGATTGCTAATGCCTGCAACGCTGTCATCCAGAAACCAGGTTTGTTCTACCAATCACCAGCATACCCGCTCACTGATGGCACCACTCATAACTCTAGCCTACTACATCTACATTACATTTGTTCATTTGGCGGACACGTTTATCCAAAGCGACTTACAGCAATAGGATAACATTTAGGCTATTAACATTTAGCATTTTAACATTTAAGCTGAAGAGCTACAGTTGTAGCATTGGTACAAAACCGAACTCTACTGGGGAGTGTATTTGTTGTTTGAGATCCGTTTGAGGATAACGTCAGCTTGAGATACTTTGGGCTCTGAAAGAAATCTCCCCTACATGCCAGCAATGTGAATCCAGGAAATACAGAGTGTGCATTTACTTGTCTTTCTAATTGCGTTCTCTTCGTCCATCCTCTTCCCACTATCCCCCACTCAGGAAAGAAGCTGTCTGACCTGGAGAGAGTGACCTCCCTCAAAGTATACAACTGGTTTGCCAACCGCCGCAAGGAGATCAAGCGACGTGCCAACATTGGTAATGTGCCTGCAGTCGCTGACAATAGCATCTCTCTTAGAGCTGTGTTTGGGGAGGGGGTTGCTGCTTAATATCTAACAGACACTCTGAGAGATGATCCTAGATGATGACAATTCATCATCATTTTGACAAAGGAAGAGGGTGTGCATGTGGAAATACTTTTTTGTTGTGAAAATGATTTTCAGCAGGGTTGAATAGTCTTGCTGCATGTATGCGTTAATGCCTCTGTGTGTGTGTGTGTGTGTGACTCGTGTGTCTCCAAGTTGTGAAATAACACCCTTTGTGTGTCTACTAAGAAGCCACAATCCTGGAGAGCCATGGCATCGACGTCCAGAGCCCTGGTGGCCACTCCAACAGTGACGACATCGACGGCAACGACTATGCTGAGCAGGTAGTCATAAAAGCACCCTTTTTCATGTTTCTCTCTCTCTCTCTCTCTCTCTCTCTCTCTCTCTCTCTCTCTCTCTCTCTCTCTCTCTCTCTTTGCTAGAGGCCAAGATTGCTTGCATTTTTGTATGTGTGATGAATCAGTGAGCCCGACCCGTGTTGGACTGTTTCCACATGTTCAGTTAAAGCTGTCGTTGCAGGGCTGTGACGTCCCCTACTTTGAGAAGAGATCCATGACCCGGCCATTTGGCTTCTACCGTCTGGAACCCACCTCTCCCACACAGGTGAACACCGTCCCCCTATCCGCAAATCATGCATTTAGGTATAAAGGGTCTGGGTACAATAATTTTAAATCTATGCGCCCCCCCCCCACCTTGAGGAAATATATAACCGGCTCTGGTTATATATTTCCTCAAGGTGGGGGGGTCGCATAGATTTAATTAATAATAGATTTAATCTTGACAGTTTGGCAAGAATCTGGTGACAGGTGGTGGTCTTTGTGTCCATGTGGTCATTACGGTTATGATTTCATATTGCAGTACCATGCAAGACCATCATCATATCTTGTGCTAATGCTGGTGGTGTGCTGTTACGCTACTCTACTTCCCTTTTTCAGTGTATGATGATATGTTGGCTTGAAAAAGTCAGATGGCTGCATATGGATTATTACACTGCTATCTAGTGGTTGGGGATTTAAACATAAAATGAACTATAGGTTGTGTTTGTATACTGTGTATGTTCTGTGTAAGTAGTACTAACAATGGTACTTTCACAAATTAAAAAAATCAGACTTGGCAGTGGATCTATGAAAGGTGTTTAATAAAAACAGCAGACATGGAAAGTAATGTAATGATATTAGTGTTGTTTGAAGTCCCTGTCAATCCATCACTAGTCGGTCTCCTATATTGGGCTGTTTCTGTCCAACCTTCGAAACCTCCTCCTGGGGATGGACCAGTAAGGATTCCTCTTGTCCAGAAACAGACCCCCTCTCATGTCTTCTTCCAACTTAACACTTTCTCCTTTTTCTCTTCTCTGTTCAAACCTGAAGCAAAATATATCGGGAATGATTCATTAAACACCCAATGCTGAACAGCTTAGATGTGAGCTCCATCAGTGTTGGCTGGGATTAAGAGTGATTTCACTAAGTCTACTTTTCATATTCACTGTGAGCTGATTTCTTCTACTCACACAGTGTTGAATCCACTTCACCCAGAAGACTGTCAAGTACAGCTTTCACATCATGTTCCCTCCGTCGTTCCTCGGTCTCCAGCTTTTTTCCGTCTTTGCCATTTATCTTCTCGACTGCATCCAAAAGATTGTTCATCATGAATTTCACATCGATTTCCCTCTTTTCAGTGGTTTCCATTTCTTCCATCTCTTTGTTAAGAAAAGCATCCAGATCATTTATGACTATCAGGACCTCCTCAGGAATAATTGCGTTCAGAGTGAATTCCTCTGTGCTCTCCTCAGCTGTCTTGATGGTCTTCACATGGATTTCCTGTCTACACTGTAGCGCTATCCAAGTCCACCTGTTGTAGTTTCCTGATGAGGAGTTTGCTGAGTTCCCTTTTTGTCTTCCTTTTGTTTTTGTGACTATCTTCATCAACAATAACACCCAAAGTTTCACGTTTGCACCTCAATTCCTCAAGTTTGTATTTCTCAACTTTCTGGTGAAACTAGTCGTCTTGCGCACAGTGCTATTTTGAGAAAATCCACGATAAACAAACGTACAGTTTAAAATGTCGAATTTCACGTTTTTGCATAATTCGACATAGTCTACACTTTCATATTGTGAGCAAATTTCACGGATAAACATACGTTTGACTGTTAAACCCTGACTTTATTTAGGTGAAGATTAAACACATTAGCAGTCATTCCATTTGTCCACGCTGCTATAAGGTTTTACGGTAGAGCTAAAATGTAGCCTAATCATTAGGCTACTCCTTACTCAATGTGTAAGCTCTCTATCGTTCTTGGCAGATGTAGCCGAATATGAATGCGAAATACTTGGCCTTTAGGGCACAAACGGTCAAAAGCACGAACTTTTAGAAATATCCTGGCGTCATTGTTCCATAATCTTTGTTTAGTGAACGCATTTACATTTGGATTTGTGTGACTTTCATGTGAAGAACGTCTCAAAAACACGTAACTTTGGAAAGCGAAGAATGCGTGTGCTGGTCATCCACAAATGCAGAATCACATTTCACAAATGAAATTTTCGGTTTTACAAATCAAGAAATATTTGTGGATCCCCCCCCCCCTCTGCGCATATACAAATATTATTGAGACCAATTTAGCTTCATATTCTGGCGTATCGTGACAGGAGAACCATTCCAACTTTGGATGCAGTTATCTTAGCGATACTTTTTGCAATACCCTCGATATACAATTTCGTTGGAAAGCTTAGTCAATGGCCGTTCATGTGAGCACATTAACTTTTAATTTTGTAAATTTGACCAAAACGACTGGTTTCGCCTTGCAGGGTCACTACTTGTATCTCCATCGCCCTGCTGCCATCCGGAATAGGCGGAATGTTGTGATGTACAGTATGATTGTTACCAAAGATTCTAGAACAGAGCTGTTCTAGAATCTTTGATTGTTACCTTTTAACTACATCATTCATTGGAATGTGGACAGATTCCTTTGTCTTTTTTTGACTGTCTTGGTAATTCCCTTTGTCCATACACTATATTTACTAGCAAAAGCAAGGCAGATTTATTTATTACACGGCTCTTCATAGTGCTGCAGAATGCTCTATTCACTTGAATGGGCCTTCCCAATGTTCGGCGGTCTGCTAATTATGACCGCCGCGCAGCGAAGCGGCGGTCATATAGGTTTAGTCAGATTTTTTTTTTTTTTTTCTTTTTTTTTCTTTTTCGTATGCCCAAATTTCCGTCAATGATTCCCGGGACACTGAAAGACCGGGGTACACGAAACTTGGTGGACATGGAACCATCGTTTTTCGTTTTGATCTGTAGCCCCCCCGCTGAATTGGACCCCCCGAAAGGAGGGTAGGGCAGACACAGTTTTCTGTGAATATCTCGAAAACCGTAGGGTTTAGGAGGACCATTTTTTTTTGTATGTTGATCTCAAGGGGCCATGTCAACCCATTCCATAACCACTCATTTCATGTATAGCGCCACCTAGTTAAACACAAAAAAGTAAAAATGAGGTGGTGTAATTGAAGGTATCTGTGACCTAACATTGTCAAAACTGCACGAAATTGGAAGTGTAGGGTCATTATGACTCCCTCTGTATGCACGCCAAGTTTTGTGGAATTCCGTTCATGGGGGGCCACACAATAAATTAATTTATGTTACTATACACCAACTGGCCTGTAGGTGGCCGGAGACAGTTTTCTGTGAATATCTCGAGAACCGTAGGGCCTAGGAGGTCCACCTTTTTTTTGTATGTTGGTCTTAAGGGGGCATGTCAACCCATCCCATTACCACTTATTTCATGTATAGCGCCACCTAGTTAAAAATTAAAAAGCAAAAAATTAGGTGTTTTCATCTCAATATCTCTGGCTGACAAGGTCAAAACTGCACGAAATTAAAAGTGTAGGATCATTATGACACCCTCTGAATGCATGCCAAGTTTTGTGTACTTTCGTTCATGGGGGGCCTTACAATAAAATAATTTATGTGTACATTTAGTGACGTACACCAACAAGGATTCCCGGGACACTGAAAGACCGGGGTACACAAAACTTGGTGGGCATGTACCCCCACATGGATAGCATGGAACCGTCATTTTTCGTTTTCATCTGCAGCCCCCCCGCTGGACTGGACCCCCCGAAAGGAGGGTAGGGCAGACACAGTTCTCTGTGAATCTTTTATGGTATGTTGGTCTCAAGGGCCCACATCAACCTGGCTCATAATCACTCATTTGTGATTTGCCCCCCCCGGTAAAAAATGAAAATCAGTAGGATTAAAAGAAAGCCAAAATAAATATTCATCATCATCATCATCATGGCTGCATTTTCAGTATTGGCGAGAAGTAGTCGTTTGTCCACTAGATGGCGCATCGTTGCAGTGAGACGTAATTTTGTTGGAAGTTAAAAGTGGGTTGGAAAAAACAATGGACTGTAATTTACCGCAGCGAACATCTAATAAGGATAGGACGATGTTCACATGAAGTGTAATTCCCATTTCTTCTTGAAGCCGAAATAAATCTGAGGATGTTTATCGGACATGCTTGGTTTTTACTGCAGGTACGTTAATCTTGTAATATCAATAAGGACCTAGGTAATGTTACCGTTAGCGTTGGTTGAGTGATGGAGGCATTTGATTTATTGCATTTGTAGAAAACTATAAATGCCGTTATACCAAGCAAATGTATAGCAGCACTGTTTGTATCTTTCGACTGTCATTTATTGCACGTGCTACAAAATCATTCTGTGCAATGGAAGATTTACCAACGTTACACCGGTCTGATACAGTTTTGCCTATACATGCGTGAGACTGAGACGCCTGTTTATTTTGTTTTAAGTGCGTGCAGGGTGTGAGAGGGGAATCGATGTGCTTTGATTACAGCTTGGTAGTTGTAGTCTGTGAAATTAAAAAGCACGTGTGTGTGAAGTATCCAAACAATGACACCTTCATTTCATTATGGCTGCTTTAGCAACACACACCTTAAGCTACTGTGTAGTGGGTCCCATTTAGAAGTGGCTACTTCATTCGCGCTTTCCTTGACTCATGGAGCTGCGTGAATGTTATTACAACTTTTCGCCACGATATGACAGTTTAAGTCCGCTTGATACTGTAAGGCGTAAGCCATTGGTTTCCAAAGGAGATTTTATTTGTGTCGCCAGCATAGCCTATTGACAATTTATGTTGTAAATAGGCCTACCTTATAATCCTACCTGTAGCTTAGGGAAGCTAACAGCTTTCTATTAGGATCTAGTTTGTTAGTTACCGTTTTGTCATAACTCCCTGATGCATTTTTGCATTTAGAATAGCCAGAGCGTGTATATCTCAATCGTAAAATTAAACAATATCGGGTGCCTATGGACTAGGCTGGGTGAACCCAGCCGATCTGCCCGCTATTTATTTTTTGATTTCTTAAAAGATTGAGCTTGGTCTGATGAAAGCCAGACTAGCCATGGACCTCAGTTACACAATGCAAGGGAACATGAATCAGCCTATATTTGCACTAACAATAACGGACAAAAGCTCTTCAACTTTGGCCCGTTAAAATGTGTATGAACAGTCTAGCGACGCATTTCATCAAGGCCCATTTGGACATGTCAGTTATTTGCACCACTGGTTAGATGTAAAACAGCATTTCGTTTCAGACTAGGCTACTGTTACTTAATTTGTGCATTAACAATAACGTTTCAGACTACTGTTACTTAATTTGTGCATTGACAATAAAGTATTACATGAACTAAAGATGACTAAAATCTTATGTAGAAGAAGAAACATTCACAAAAAATCCATCCATCCAAAAATGACCTTTGTTTTTGATAGCTGTTGAAAACGGCATGGAACTGACAGAGATGTTTTTGTTTAAAAATAAATAAATAAATAACATTATGCTGATACCTTTTGCTTTTCCCAAATACAATGTAGCCTACAGGTGTAAGTGACCTTTCATCAATCCAGTTGCAATGGATGAACTGTGATGAACTGCCCTACTTGTGATTGTTTAGAGATTTTAAAGGTTTTATAACAATGCTACATCTTCTTTGGCTATTCTACAATCTATTCACCTTTTCAGCACCAGTAGGCTACTTTCTGTGCAGCCGCACACACACACTCAGGCATGCCAAACAAGCATACACAAAAGTTTCAAGAGTGGGGGATGGAGTAAAATATGGAGACAAATTGAAGTGTGATTTATTTTCGCGGCACGGATGTACAGGACTGAGCGGCGGTCATATTTTGTACCGCTATGCGGTACATCTAGTTCTGAATAACAGACCGTTGCTAAGTATAACAGACCGCTGTCAAGGAAAATGGGCTTTGTGCTTCTAAGTCAATTCTTTCATATCACTACGCAAGGATTGGAACTTAATTCAAAAGTGAAAGCAGACGGTTGATCAGCTGTGTTCTAAAGAATGTTTGATTCAAGTAAAGCGTGGGTTGTTGCGAACTATTTGTTTCTCAGCAAAAGCCATGATTAAACGGTAACAAATAGGCTATAGCCTAGGCTATGTAGGCTAAAGAGTCATATCGTGGGGAGTTTATTGTGTCGTTTTGGTAAGTAGCCGTGTAATAAGCGGGATAATGTATAGAACGCCGGTCATTGTCGGGAGCAGACCTCTCAAGTCTCACGCATTGAGCGTGAGACACGCATTTCAATGACTTCACACGGTCACACGCCACACATGCCATTTCTCACTCCGAGAAATTATTAACTTGCCCGCACAGACATTTCTAAGGGCTATATTTTACAAACGTGTCACACAACGTTGCTGTCTGTGCGCTCATTCAGCTCAGAGAGTTGCTGTTCAGTTACTAACCTATCGGCCAATCAGAAAATAGGATTTCTCAACCCATCAGGAAATAGTTTTGTTTTGATGTGGGTCCGTAACGTGGAGACTGCTGATCCGCGGAGTCGTGGAGTGAAATTAGGCCCGGTGCTTCGTCTGATGATTTGCTGCGCAGTTGATCAAGATACCGCGGACCGCGATGTCATTAAACATGGAGCCATACAATAAAGTGGTGGTATAAGCGTTCATTCAATGCAGGCGTCTGCGCGAGAGAAACTGAAACTAATCGATAACGTTCGTATCAAAGCTCCGCTTCAACCTGTTGAATGCTATTTAATTGTTTAACGACACTTAATAGAACAACGTTGATTTTTGGAACTTCCATAGAAACAGAGCAGAAACTATAATACACTGTATAGCACTGAGTATTGTATAGTCAGATTTGATTATAACGTGGCCAAAAGCTATTGTAGCCTTCTTTCTATATTTTAAAGATCAACAGATCAGGCGTAAATCACTATCTGCTCGCCAAAAAAATTGGTATTGTGTTTCCTGAATCCTTACATTCAGGCATTCAAATTAAACTTAATTTAAAAACATGTATTTTTTTCTCCATTTCCTACCAATGTATGATGCTTGCATGAGGGAAACATCCCAAAACAATAGCACCCATATAATTGTTGCTGTTTTGAGAAGTATTTCTGTTCTTATGCAAGCATCATGCAACCATGCAAAAGCAATGAAACTAATAATTATATCTTACATTAGTAAAGCAGTCCTCTGATGTGCATGTCACAAAACATTTAAGTGAAAGTGCATGTATAACAATATAGGCATAATAATGATTGTGATAATGATAATGACAATTTGATTTAGAGGGAGTGGGGTTGGGTACGTGTAGATGGGCCCTATGACCCCAAAGTCTGCCATGACTGGGCCTCAGGTCCAAGAAGTTTGAGAAAGGCTGGTCTACATAACCTGCATCAGATTGAGGTTTGCAGTGATGCGCCTGAAGGCACGGGTTGAGGACCCAGTCAGTTACGTCACAATATGCACATTTGTTTAAATTCATACCTACATAATCACCATGACCAAAATTGTACTTTTTTTTTACTTTGAATCTTGGGGGGGAAAAAATATTGACCTACTGTACCGACCCATTTTTTTTTTTTTTTGGCTGTTACTGCAAACAAGAATATTTTTAAAGATGGCCTCATGACTGTGAAAATGGCTGACATTGAACCACGGTGCTTCAAATGGGAGCCCCCAGTATCAGTCATCAAGGCATCAAAATCTGCCACAAACAGTGTGAACTTATTATTATAATTATTATTATAATTTATGTTGTTGTTATTATTATTATTTATTATTATTTAAATAAAACAGTGTGTTTGAAATAATGGAATTTGTGCTCTCATGAAGCTGGGTCGATGGGACATGGGGAGGGTGGGTCTGTTGATCGGGGGGAGGGGGCGTGGCGCCACGAGTAGTTCAAGCAGACGTAGGACTTTCATGTACTTCGATCAGGGCGGAGGGGGCGTGGCACTGTGCCAATGCCACGCCCCCTCCCCCCTGAGAAACAAAGTCTCACTCCTTGCAAACTTCAAAACTTGAGAGCCCTGGTCGGGAGATAGGTCCCGACAGGGCGAACCGGACCCCGACGCGCAGCGGAGGGGTCTTGTTCCACCCTGAAGGGACCTATCTCCCGACAATGACCGGCGTTCTATACATTATCCCTTACTTATTATGTATTATTATATTTAGCACCTTTTGTACACTCAAAGCACATTACATATGGGGAAAAAAACAAAAGTATAATAGAATAAGAGAATAGAACATGAAAACATGACCATTTTTAAAGAAAGTAAGTTAAACATGAAAAGGAATTTATTACAAATACAACGAGTATAATAAAATTAAAGAGATAAAGTAAAGCTTAGCAGTGTTTTAAACTGACCGTATAGCGTGGTGTTTCCAGGTAAAATTGAAAGTTGACTGGTATTTTGTGGACGTTTTTATCTGAAGCCATAAAAGACTCGCAACAAAGGTAATCAGATCTCGAAAAGTTGCTGTTTAAAGCAGCGTAGTAAACTAAACGTCCTCCATGCTAAATATACTCTATGTTGAGTCATTACCTTAATCAGGACTAACTGAGTTGTTCATAGTTGCACAAATGGTGATATCCCACTCCGGCGTTTTTGCAGCTAGTGATCATTCTGCGTATTATATTGAATTACCTAATGCAAACATTCCAATCATTCAAGTCGAGAGGGAAGCGATTTCATAACGTCACATTTGAGTGAGAAAATCGAGTAAATAAAGAGTGGATCAAGGTGAATGTTCAATTTAATATGAGACGTATAGACAAGTAAGTACATTATACAAGTTAGGCTGATATATGTACAAGTACATAGTCTTTCACTGAACTTGACTCTTGAGTGTGTTACGTTGCTTGGCAGTGGGAGAACTATTTTTGTGGGCGGAAGACGAATGAACAAAAATCTAAATAAATAATAGAAAACACAATTTAGTTTCTTTAAACTAAATGTTGGTAATGGAGCTTTTGTATAAAACCAATAACACTCATGGTTGTGGTGTTGGTAATTACCTTCGGCACTCGGCTTTCGGCCTCGTACCTACGGCTGAATTACAGCCGCAGCAATATCCTTTACCAACACCACTCCCACTCATGTCATATATTGCTTAATATCTTTTTTCCCTACCCCCTTTGATGGTCAAAAAACTCAACAAATGTCTGACCTTTGTCCTATGTTTCCAGGACGATGCTGCTGGTCACAACGACCACCAGGACCCCATCTCGCTGGCGGTGGAGATGGCGGCTGTCAATCACACCATCCTTGCTCTATCACGGCCTGGAGCAGGCGGAGTCCCCAGTGACATCAAGACTGAGGCGCTGGAGGATGAGTGAGCTGAACGCAATATCACAGGGGAGGGGAGGGGTCAATGAAAGTTTGTGTTTGAAAATGTGTGTGTGTGTGTGTGCGTGTGTGTGTGTGTGTGTGTGTGTGTGTGTGTGGAGGAGACTTATTGTAATGACCAAACCAACGCTTAAACCCCAGACCCTCCCCACTTATACTCTGGAAACAGCATTATATTTCCTGGACTCGCCCAATCACTGTTTGCTCCACTTCTCAGACGACAACAACAACTGTATCTTGTAACCTGTTGGTTTTCTCCAGTCACTTACAAAGACACTTTGAGGAGTAGAGATGGGAAATCTTTAGCCATATTTTGCCCAGATACCTTCGGTTTCCTTCACATTTCCGAACCAACCTTCCCACTTGCAGGACCTCCAAACACACTCCGTACCTCTTCCCAGTCTCAGCGGCAGACCAGTAGAGTAGAAGGCTCTCGTGTACCTCTTTAACCGTGACCGTGTGCTTCCAATGGTCTGTGTGTTCGTGTTCATTAAGGATGTGGCTAGAGGGAGGACTGCAGCCATGGACTGAGGACTGCTGGTAATTGAGGTGGATGAGGGAAGGGGTCCCCCTCCCACCCCCCCCACCCCCCCTCTTTACCTAGGTTTCTGGACTCCCTGAATACTGAGAGCCCGGAGAATACCATTGTGATGGTGCAAGTGCTCCCTCCTTCTCCCTCTGGAATCTCTTTGATAGTCTGGTTCAGGTGGGAAACCATGAAAGAAGCGGGTCCCTCAGGATCTGGTGGGGACCTACCTTCAGGTGCGGTC
Source organism: Alosa sapidissima (assembly GCF_018492685.1). Taxonomy (NCBI): domain Eukaryota; kingdom Metazoa; phylum Chordata; class Actinopteri; order Clupeiformes; family Clupeidae; genus Alosa; species Alosa sapidissima. The sequence goes on from NC_055962.1 coordinate 16,490,145, forward strand.
TGGATGGGCCAAACGCAAACGGGGTCAGACACAGGTACCATACTGAGAACAACAAACTGACACCGGAATTTTAGTTGGTTTTGTTTGTTTGTTTGTTTGTTTTTTTTTTTTTGTTTTTTTTTTTCACTTTTGATGTTCTATCTTCCATAGCAGTGATTTAATGTGTTATATAAGCCAGCTAAACCCAAAGTCATTGTGGATTGGGAAAACTTTGAGCTTTATATGTCTTTCTGAATCTAAGATAGTCTAAGTCAGATGTCAGTTATGTATGGAGTAAGGAATTGATCGTTCCTTATATGTGTGAAATTGAGAATTCAATGATCTATTTCTAAAATAATGAAAAGAAGTCAGGAGAACTGCTATTGGCAAGATGTTTGGGCAAAGAGAATGTCTCCAAAACATAACTCCGGCACTGTCAGATCAATAGTATTTCTTCATAACTCCGGCACTGTCAGATCAATAGTATTTCTTTATAACTCCGGCACTGTCAGATCAATAGTATTTCTTCAAACTATTTTCAACTGTCTCCAGGTGCACCTGCTTCTCAGAGTACCTAGAATCGTCTTTGTGTTGTCACCAAAACAAGTCTTTTGTGTTGAGGTTCGTAAGCTGACAGTCGCCTCACTTTAAAGCGTAATGCTCTTGATTGAGCATTTTATCTTTTTTAAAATGTATAATCATAAGAAGTAATTGTTTAAACAACCCTCCTTATTAAGTGGACTTAGCAGCACCTTAATAAAAGAATCATGTCAGATAGCTTAAGTGGGGGATGCATTACGTTAGAACCCCAGTTCAAAGCTCTCTTTCCACAAGCTTAGGGAATGAAAGTCTGATGAGGTGCGAGTGGTTTCATCAGGGGAAGTCCCTATTTTGCACACTGTTTGTTTCCATGACTTGAGGTCAAAGTTTCAGAGTCGCAAGGAAGACCTGTTGGTAAGGTTAACACAAAAATATGTTTAAGAGGGAGAGAAGTCTTCTATGAGTCCAAAACGGGTTCCTAAGAGGGTTTCAGGTAGTTCAAGCAGTCCAGTACAGGGAGGATTTTTAGCAGAATTTAAAAACTGTGCTGTTATCTGACGCTGTGGGGCATCGCTAATGGGACCAGCGTTGTGTGTCTCAGTAACGTCATCTGTTCGTTGTTACTATGTTTTTCCTTGATCCCTGGGATCTAAAACAACAGATGTATTGGTTAAGGACAGGCAGGCTGTTACCTCTCTCTGTCTCTTTTTCTCTTTCTCTCTCTCGTAATGACCTCTGTCCCTTCAGAGCTCAGCCTCATAAGCAATCAACTAACCTTATGCTTGGCATACTGTGCTTATTTAACAAAAAAAAAAAAAAGACAAAAGAGACCTTCTAAAAGAATTTGGAGTGTGTCTGTTCTTTTATATTTTGTATTATTTCCACACTGTAAACCTTTTTTAGTTAAGTGATTTTATGTATAAAAAGAACCATGCCTTTATTGTTTTAATTGATCTGTGGTTGATGATGTGTAATTTTATTCTGTTTCTGACCGAACTCGGTTGTTTCAAGCTTTTTTCTTTTTTTGTGTGTGTGATATGTACGTGTTCTTTTACTGATGTTGCTGTTGTCTCTACAGCATTATGTATACCTAATATGTAAGAACACAGTAATCTGTGGTGGAATGGCAAAGCACCTCCTTAGGGGAAAACAAAATAGTCTAAAAAAAAGAAGTTAGTCAGGGATCTCTGACACAGAGACTTAAAAGGATAACATTACTGTTGATAGTCAAAGACCTCCAGTCAATATGATGGCAGTTATGCAAAGTAATATTTTCTATTAATAAACATTGTATGGGATTGTCAGGACTGTACGCAAATCTCTCCGTCTCTCTCTCTCTCTCTCTCTCTCTCTTTCATCTGGCATGAATAATATTTATGTGATGCAGAAAGTCATTCTTACCTCAAGACATTAACTGTTTGTTTCTATCAAGTTTTTTTACATGTTTTGTATTGCCTCAGTGTAGAATCATGACTTAATATTGTAAAATATACTTTTGGTCAAAGTAAAACAAATCTGCTGTTCTGACTATGTTACCATACAAATCGGTTCTCTCATTCAGACTTTCAGTTCTTCACTCTAATTGCGTGCGTGTGTGTCTGTGTCTGTGTGTGTATGTGCACTTTTAACTGGTGATTTAGAGATTTTTTTTTTCTTCTTTCAAATATATATATCCACACTCAGTCGCTGTCTCTGTTTCTCTGTGCTCTCCATCGAGAGTAGAGCCTCTTCCTCCTCCTCTTCCTCTCTGTCTTCCTCTTCCTTCTCCTGACTCTGCACTGGCGCATTCTGCTGAGTCATCTAACACAGTAAAGGCTGTACTGACTCGATACTAAAGACTGGCTGATAGATCCAGTCTGGACAAGCTAGTTCTGGGTCAGATTGAACTGCCCACTAGCCAGTAGTTGGGGTCAGGCAAAAGAGTCAGTATCTCTGCATGTGTTTCCAGGGGGTGCTTTGTGATTCTCCGATTCTCCGCAAAGTTCATATCATGTCCTTACGTACATAAAAAATAACACTATTACTATGATAAAGAATCGATATTTAAATCTGAAGAGAATCATGTCTGAATGCAAAATGTATCCAATTGGAAATGGTTCAATCAGTGCATCCATTTATCTCCCATTTTAAGAATTTAGTGCCTTTTTTGGACAGTAGACTGTTCTGTAATTAAATTGTAGTATATAATATATTATATATATATAAATGTTTTGTACAGTTTCTTTGTTTGAACAAACTTTTTTTAAAACTTGTGTTTATTTTAGTATTGTATCTACTAGAGAAATAAAGCTATATCGATGACAAAACACTACCCTTGTCTGTTTCCTATCCCTGGTTTGGTTGTGTGGTCTATTAAATGTACTTAAAACAAATCTTGTGCAGCAGGTGAAAAGGCATAAAAATCACTTCTTTAAAATGAGCACAAGGTGGCAGCATTACACTCTAGTGTACCAGGCAAGAAACCAGATGTAAGCAATGTACAAATAAGGAGAGTCTTGAGACTATCCCAGATTTACCATATATGGTAAAATAGCCATTTTGGAAGTTGGCAATTTGGTGGTCTCAGATAGTCATCTCCTCTCTGCTGCCTTATGTTTAAATTATTTTTATTAACACATCATGTAGCCTAGATCTTCAGTAAGATTGTTCCAGTACCATATTAGACCTATCTTAATCTTAATCAGAATCTTGAAAGCTTCATGATTCACTGGGCAAAAGGGAAAGCATTTATTTTGATTGTGACTTCCAAAAATATGACTGATGTTTTTCTGCCTTAAAGATTTCAATAATCTGCACCATTTACCAGTGGTTTTGTTGATAAAAAACAAAACAAAAAAATCACCATGTTAAAATGAGATTGGCAAGATACTGTTTGTTTGCTGTTTGCAGAAGCCGATGTAGTGTTGTGTAGTCCTAGCCCATATGTCTTTCCAGGACACCACCTGACCCGGCCCAACTCTCTCCTCCATCAGGGGGAGAGAACATGGGGCTGTGTCGTTGGCAGGTTAGGGCAGATTAACCGTAGCCCTGGCCCTGCAGGCGTCGTTCTTGTCCTTGCAACTACCACCATTCCGGCTCTTCCCAACGACATTACGTGCGTTGTTTCCCAAAAGCTCCCCATGTTCGTGACCCTGGAGCAGGGGATCCAGCGCATCTGGACACCTTCCTGGCCAATTCACGTCTCCTCCTGGTCGAAACATTTGTATTTATGGGTCCATTACGCATCCTTTTCCCAGGCGCAATTTCACAGACAATTCAATATTCTGGCTGTTCTCACAAACCATCCGTGTGGGGATCAACAAGGGCTTACATGACTAATTCGTTTGTGACAAGGACATCTGTAGACCATTGGTGGGTCAGAGGCTGGTCATTTTTGGCCATGTTCACCCTGTACTAGTGTGTCATTTGTCTTATACTTAGTCTTATTCAGAGAAACCTGGTCAAAATCTTGTCTTTTAGGTGAGGTTTTACTGATCTTCGTATTCTTATCATTTAGAAAAATGATAAGAATGCCTTCAACATTGTGTCTTGTTTCATCTTTCAGTAATTTTGTCTTGTATTGGCCAAAAGCGTTGATGCTCTGTTTCAGCCCTTGCCCTGTCCACCGTTGGTGGACGGCCACAGTGCAAAGAGAACGGACATGACCTGGAGACGCTACTGTATACCTCAAGGTTATGCTGGACCGGTTTTCAAATCATATACAACATTTTTGTCCAGTCAACCAATGCAATTAAATTGGAAGCACTCACTGATGAGGTCAGGGTTGTAGTTTGTGTAGTTGGCTTGAAAATATCACACACAAGGAGTTTGACATTCATAACAGTTTTTCAGTAGGTTTTTCAACAGGCTGTTGAATTGCAAACATAATTGCTCTGTTTAAAGAAGTACAAATCCAATCTCCTTTTCCATGATGTGTGAGGACGTACCGGTAACTTGTGATGTTGTGATGAGATGCTGTGACCAATCCCAGTTTGGTGTCAGTTGGCACCCTGGATTTTTAAACCTAAAACATTTGGGTTTCAAAAATGGGTGTTTTGTTTGTGTTTTACAGGGAAAGTTTGAAATATGGAATATAAAATTTATAAAGTTGACAATTCTAATAACAAGAAAGTATGCATTCAACACATTAAATTATTATTTTGTCAGTGTTGAGTCATCCCAGGGAAAGTGAGGTTTTAGGTAATGTAGCGAATGGGTCATTTTAGCTGTCCCTGTCATGTCCAGGCATTTAAAGGTCATCCACCATTCCACTTTGACCATTAAGGTTTGAACGTTGATTAAAAGGGATACATTGGCTCACAGAGCTTTATGTTTAGCCAGTGATCTGTGATTCCTTTTCCACTGTAATAGTATTATAACAAGATTCTATCAACTGTAAGAGTCTTTTAACTTAACACATCATCATCATCATCATCATCATCTCACACAGACATACAGAGAAAGTGAAGATGGGTCAAGAACAATGATAGATAAAATAGCCTATAGAAATAACAACAATAATATATAAACAAAAACAAAAAAAACATATCACTGAACTTATCTAAAGCATTGTTACAGATACAAAGAACTTTCACTGTGTAGATATTTTTGCTTATGGCCTTGTACATCATCAAGAACTTTTTTTTGTTTGTTTTTTTTTTTTTTGGGGGGGGGGGGGGTCATGTTATGAGTTTTTTAGGGCATTGCAAATATTAAGCATTAAAAGAAAAGTAAATATAAGGACATTTTAGAATAAAACGTTCTATTACATAGTTATTTATTAGTAACACTTTTTAAAATAAGTTACACTTTACGTTTTTTATGAAAGTCTATTAACACAAATTGCATGACAAAATTGCACATTCGGTTGCCAATTGCGGAATGCATTGCACAATATATTTCCAAAGTGCTACATTAGACCTGTTATTCTAGTGTATTTTTTTTTCGAAATCGTAATTTCTCAATTGACGCAATGTACTTAGTCCATCACATTGAACAGGATAGGCTATTCATTTTTATGTTGGTATTAAAACGCTGAGCACAAATATTAAGATTGCAATATGTCAATTGCGCATCTTGTTCTAAATCCATTGTTCTTTGCCACTGTGTGACTTTCACAGGCATACATGCACGGACGAATGAAGCATAATAAGTTTGTTTTCTGTAGACTATTTGAGTGTGGTTTCACATTAAGGCTATAGCCTTCCCCAGCACGGGGCGAGTTGAATGGAGGGCTTTCCCGCTTAGTAATGCGTGTTTACGGGTAGCAGCGCGGGGAAAGTCCGGGGGGAGAAAGCGCTCCCTCCGGAGGTGAAAGAAACACTCAAAACAACCCTTACCTTCGCCTCCTCGAGGCTTCTAAGAATACTGTAGTGTTTTGCACATTGCGCGCGCACGCACGCACACACACACACACACACACACACACACAATAGGCATAGTATCGGCAAATAAAATAAGCAAACCCGGGGGCCTGCTGTTGTAGCAAATACTATAGAATAGATAGACATGGCCATGACTTGTGGCTACATCATAATGATGGGATTGTAGGCAGTTCAATGTTGTTAGTAGGCTAGCCTATTATATCTTGTCTGTGAAGTGAAGTGCAAAACCTACACTTGTACATTATCCCACAAAAATAATGCCCGCTCATTCTGTCTACTCATAAATATACACACAACGAGGTTAGACGGGCTGTCATTAAAGGCCTATTTGTATTATAATTATTTTTCTTTTTTATTTAAAAAACAAAAACTTTTGCTCAGAATCTATCATAAAAACTGGACATCTGCCCTGCCTAATTTATTGTGCATTTCTTCGAGGTGAACATTTTTCGTTTACTGTGATTGTAAATGCATTTCTACTCTTTGTAATGCATCAGTTTAAGTAAAAATGCTATTTATATTAGGCTTATTGCATTACACACTGAACTCTGCATTGCTACTGAACTCATCGCATCAGGGGAAAAGCCAAATGAGGTGACGGCGCTGAAAACGACGGCGATAGGACCTTGCAGATAGGACGGCGATACGGGCTGAATTTCAGACAAGGGCTTGCTAAGCTTAATGGGAGTACGGAGGGAGTCGCGGAGTGTGTGTAGGGGTGCCATTTACACTGAGGATATTGATGGACACAGCAACCCGAACAAGTCACCCAAGCTTCCAAGCAATGAGCCGGTGTTCCTTCTGAATCGCAGGGTACGTAAAGTTTCGAAGTGTATTTCTGAGGTTGTATTATCTTACTATGTCAATGTGTTTAACTGACGCTCAGGGGTTGGGTTGTTACCATTGTATGATGTGATGGAGCGCCTCTTAAAACGCACTGTCTAGTTAGGCCTGAATCCTACTAAACCGAGGTTAACTAATGCGTTACGAGACAACATGTGGCACGTGTAGAATTACCATACAACCTCTTTCTTATGAATAAGACATTAAACTCGCGTCATTTTGCGCGCTACATGCGCTTGGGTTATTGATTGTACTGACGTACGGAACAATTTGTTCGTAGGTGAAAGGCATGACTTTACGATAGCATGGTTTAATTCGTATAATAACCTGGTACTCTGTCGAGGGATGCTTCCTCTGAGCTGGTAGGCGTACATTCATGCGGGTTTCCTCTCACGCCTTTCGCCGTAAAAAGATTGTCCAGCATCCTCCGCAGACGTCCCTGTTACTGCACGGAAATTAGCCATCTAAGTTAAACCCAACTCGAGTTGGTTAAGTAAAACACACCAGCCTCTGCTACTGAACGGCATATTATTTAGCAGCGGAAATGTAAGTTGCATAAACTACCATTGAAACCGGATTCGATCGCAACAGCGTTGGGCTATTTGTGTGCAGGTAAAGGCGACTTCACGTTTCTCCTTTCGTGACTTTACGCAAGGAGCTTTTCCAGGTAACACTGTCCAAGTGATTATCAGTGTCAAATTCAAATACCGGTAGTCAAATATGACAATTATATAGTAGGCTACTCTCTGATCCCGGGCATTGCAGATGTAACTGTGAACTACCATTTAATGGGACCATGGTTGCCTCCTTCGTACCCTTAACTTATTGGGCTAGTAGGCCGTCAGTCGCATTGAGCTTTGTATGTGTATATTTTCTGTGATTATGTTGTTGTATAAGATTTAATATTATTCCATCATTCCAGTTGGCATAGGCCTACCAACTGTGCATTGCGCTGGCCCTGTTCAACATCTTTGTTTCCTCACAAACCTGTCAGATGTCTGGCTATTTATAGATTGTTGAAATGAATGGTTACTGTCCTTGAATATTATTTTTATTGATTTAAACACAGGAGGCGTTCTGTCCCAAGTTAATAATTTTATTATTTTCTCAATACTTACATAGTACTTGGTCAGTGTGCTTAATGTATGCTGCATGGTTAATTTCTATTGTTCAATTGGTCATGACATCTACATGGGCTTGGGTCAGGATAGGCTACCGAGACTTATCTGACACATTGTAGTGCTTGAGTTGCTTGAAGTCCAGGAACAGACCCAAATGTGACCGCATGTCATCCATGTGCGTCCCAAACCTCTTCTTGTCCACCTTGAAATGTGCTGCTGGGCATTAAGTAAGAAAGTGTGTATTGACTCTCACTCTTTCTCTCTGTGTGTGTGTGTGTGTGTGTGTGATTGAATCCTGGAGTCCTGTGTCCAACCATGCTAGATTATCCTCGGGACAGGGGCGGGCATCAGCCCAGTGGATTGGCCAGGGCTCAGATCTAGAGAGCCTTCCTGTCTGTCACAAGTTGAGAGCGGGATTGTGCTTTTCTCCTTTGCCATCTCCTGTAATACCCCCAAATATAACATGGCTGGAGACGGCTTTTGTAATCACTGACTGATGGCATGGAATGGTCAGTCATTTAATGATGGGGTGACAATGGCATGCCACTGTCCAGTTGTGGTCTGTGTCAACACTGACACAGTACTGATAATGTACTGGTTACTCTATGTCTGTCCAGTACCATAATTCACTTTGCATAATAGAGACTGATAGTGGTGCAATTGCCACATATGTTGTTCCTGTTGCTGCCAGAGTCTTCTGTGTCTAGATTCTTGCCGTTTCTCTTGTTTGTTGGTTTTGTATAAGATAGACAGAAGTCCCGGGGTCATTACGTTTCAGGGGTGCGTTTCCCAAAACCATGGTTGCTAACATGTTAGCAACTTAGTTTTGTTGGCAATGGGAAATTGAATTGCAACCAACAAAGTTGCTAACTTAGTTAGCAACTATGGTTTTGGGAAACGTGACCCAGGCAGGTGCCAGCAGTGAAAGACAGAAAAACATAACTCATATCTCCATATAGCTCCGTAGGAGGCATGCAAGCTTATGCATAGAGGAGATAAGTCGTTTATCTTTTTAGCACTCTCTCTCTCTCTGTGCACTAAATTCTCTTTCTGTGACTCCACTGGGATTCCTATACAAATGTTTGAACAAGAGGAGCTGATTTGCTCCCTGTAAATAGTTTAGATGTGACAAATGAAGAATCAGTATTGGATTCAGAAGTAGGCTGACTGTGGTGCGTTGCTTCACGGCTCTGTGGGGAGGTGCTTGATTGGTTGCCCGTGTGTGCTGGTGGAGCTGTGATCGCAGCATCCTTCTTCAGTGATGGTGTTCGATAGACCCAGCTTCCCTCCATTAAATACGATGACGCTCTCTCTCTTTTTCTTTCTTTCTTTGTTTCTCACTCTCTTTTTCTTTTTCTGTCTCTCTCCCTCACACACACAAACACATATTCACATGTTCCTCTCATCCTCTCACATAATCTCACTCTCTCACCTCTTTGCCTCCTTCTCTCTTGTTGGTATGTTACCTGTTACTTCTGGTTGTCATATGCTGTTATGCATTGATAGCGTAGATAAGATGAAAGACCATCCTCTGTCCTTTTAACTCAAATATGATGCTCTCTAAAGATGAAGACAACTGAGGTTTTTGCCCTCCACTGATGTGCAGTATTGCTTATAACTGTTTAGAACTCACATGAACACACAAAGCAAATGCCACAATCAGGAGCTGTACTCAGATATCCTGGCTTTCGAGACATCTTTATCACCTTGTATATTTATTGAATGCATATTAGGGCATCTTTATCACATTTGAATGCATGTCATGTATCTAAACCAGACATTACAAAGATTTTGACACGGGGTGCGGGCGGTTCAAAGGATGTAAAATTCATAATCATTGTGTCCAGATGCTTTGCAGTGATACATACTTGGCCTCCCTCTACGGAGTTGTCAAAGTGATGTTAGTGAATCAGTGGTGAGCAGAAGTTTTAGAATCAAGAGCGCACATCTGCATTGTAGCCCATCACAAGTCATGTGAGGAGCTGAGCCCACCACGGCTATGCCTTTCACAAGAGACCCACAACCTTGTGGTGCATAGACTCCAACTCCCATGATGCTGCTGAGTCAAGACAATTTACAGGGCTAGGGCAAGACCTGTGATACAAAAGAATCATCTACATAGTGTGTCATTGGTCTTATTTTGTACACTTTCTGAATGGAAGAAAGCAGTAAACTAAAGTAGTCGGCTGTAGTACTAGAAATGGTGGTTTGTTGAGATGCTTCAGCATTTGTAAGCTTTGTCTCAGTACTTCATTGCTGTCAAGCCGTTATTGTTTAACACCAACTGCTATTTAGTCTCTAGACTCACTTATAGAATAATAATAATAATAATAATAATAATGCGAAAATTCAACAGCACCACACAATGCAATTAGTGTGAACAAATCCTGTATATCTGACGGTGAGTCTATGATGCTGTGCATTGAGAGATATCTGAGGGCAGCTACATCCTGTGTAAATGTAGATGCTGGTGGGACTCACTTGTTGTTTGGGGACAGCAGTCTGTGCATTGTCTGTGCAGTATCTGGCATCACGTTACCTTCAGAAGAACGTGTTGAAGCAAAACCTGCTTGAAGGAAATACAGCTTAATTGGTTAGGTTCAAATTATTTTAAAATTAAAATTATATCATAAAGCTTATAATATTAGACCAAGCAAAACTACCATAAAAGAAGTTTCTCATTAGAAAGTCTGCAGAAACATTTTTAGAGAATGATTGTGGCAGTTACAACATAGTATGATGGCAAATACAAAGTGTCTCAGAGATTTTCTTTTGAAAGAAAAGTTTGCTTTTTAAGTGTTTTAAGAGTTATTAATTCAGCTTAGAGACTACTGAAATGGTCAGACCTCTCGGAAATCCATGCCATCACCAGATGTCAGATTTGATTGACCACATGTTGCTGCTGTTTCCAGCAGATACCTCAATAAACACATAATCAAAATCGATACCATTGAGTGCACCAGTGCTTTTCTGTTACATCTGGAGGCTATAGACTGCACTGCAGACGTGAATGAGTATGTGATCATAATTGAATGAACCGTTGATAAGTTGTTGTTTCCGGTGCGTTAAGAAGAAGGGCTACGAGCGATAAACGGGCCCTCGTGAACACAGAAAGGCTGTTGGCTCCGTAATCCTCTTATTCTAAATCTATTTAATCCACTATAACATACAATCTAATCTGGACTTTAAGGAATCAAATCCATTAGTAAAACCTTTATAACATATTCTTTGGTGGAGAACAGTATGTAAAAAAGGAAAGGAAACAGGAGGGCCTTTTCAGACCAAAATTGCACTGGCCACGGAGAAAAGCCCCCCCCCCCCCATTTACCCCCACCCCCCCATCCCTCCCTCTCGCCGTTCTCCTCCTCGTCTGAAAAATGTGCCGTCTCGCTCAAGGTGGTCCATTCGAAACCGAGGGGGATGGCGGTTGCCTGGTAACGGGACGTAAAAACAAACAGGTCTGTAAAAAGCGGTAATTCAGACCCTCGCTGTCCTGTCTGGAATAATCAGAATGTGGGAGATGGATCTGGAAATGAGTTCTATATTTTAGGGTGGCCGGGTCCGGTAAATAGCCCCAGATATAGCATCTGAGTGAGATCAGGCCCGGATGTGGCGTGGGCTCACCAGACTCGGCCCAGATCCGCCACAGGGTTTGGACTGAACTCTGAGGCTGGAGTGTTTATTTGCTTATTATTGTGTGTACCGTCATGGCTGGTCGGACATGTGAACAGCATCAACAACACATTTCCTGTCCACAATGAAATGTGTGTTTGTTTATAAGATGTGCTTGGGCTATAATTAGAGGTCATTCTGTACCTGTTTATCCACGAGCGCTCGACAGACACAGACTTTATTGATTAACCTGGCAGCAGATCCAGACTTGAGGCACTCTTGTTTCAGACAGTTTGTTAAAATTGAAGCCAAAGTCAAAATGCCAGATGCCAATTAATACCTGTCTCTTGATATGGATGACATTTCATGTATTTCTGGCAGACAAGATGTTTTCAAGATGTTGAGATGAAAGGTAAGTAAATGGGCAGAATTCTGTGGAGGTGAATATCGTACTGAAATTACCACATGCACTTGTAGGTTGTGCTCGTGCACACTATTTGCCCCATGAGGTATCAATTTCTACTCAATT
>NC_055962.1:16507131-16522131 GCF_018492685.1 Alosa sapidissima
GATTGATTGATTGATTGATTGATTGATTTTATTTGACCCCTTTCGTTATCATGATGCAGATTAGCACCATACATTTAAAAACAAAATGTCATTGTGGTTCCTAAAGTTCTCTTCTTTATGGACATCGGTCAACATTAGAGATAACCCACACCAGACCTCTCTGTGTTTACACGCTCTTCAATTCAATTCAATTCAATTCAATTCAATTCAATTCAGCATGAGAGAGAACAACAAGGGTTTCGGGGACCAGACACTAGCTAATAATTTTAATTTTGAGTTTAAAATCAAAGCAGGTTTGAGTTGTGACCTCAGTTTAACACCAGATGTTGTTTTGGTTTGTTTGTTTATTTTTACTTTCCAGTATTTAGTCAGCAAAAGTCTGCATGCTGCCAAGCAATAAAAATAGAACCGTTTTAGAGATTACCTTTTGGTGGAATCTTTCTTTGAAAAAAAAATAATGGAAAATGTACTCCCCAACAAAAGAAAAATGGTTTAAACTTCTTTTTTACTATGTAGTTGTACGGGTGGTAGTATTTCTCAGGAGTCCTGTCGCTGTTGACGTTATCTAGTAGTCCAATATAGTTGTAGATTCTATGAATAAGGGCTTTCTCCCTGACTGTTTTAAATCGCAGTCATTTGCTGTGCTTGCTATCTTAAATATCTGTCTCAAATGCCTAATTGACTTATTTTCTATGCAGGTAAAACAGTTGACCACTGGAAAAAGTTCCTGGCTCAGCCTTGACTAAAGTTCTAATGCTATTTTCTCTCTCTCTCTCTCCCTCTCTCTCTCCCTCTCTCTCTCTCTCTCTCTCTCTCTCTCCATGTGGAGCAGTTTGAAGAAGAGAGGTTGTCGGCTCCCACCCCACTGCTCAGGTCTCAGAGCTCCACAGGACCCTACCCTGAGGGGCTGCCATGGGAGAGGTTGTGATTGTGAAGGAGGGCTGGCTCCATAAGAGAGGTGAGTGACCAGTCCAGACCTCAGCAGACCAGGCCACCCCAGCTGCCTGTTGGCCATATAAGGCATCCCATTACACACAGTAACATGCTAACCCAAAGTGGAAGAAAGTTGAAATCAACCCAAATCATGCTGAATTTAAACGCTAACAGGACTATAGTTAGTTATAAGTTAGTTATGAGGCACCTTCAGGGTTTGCCTGTCAGCCGTGTAAGGCATCCCCAGACATGCTCACACATGCTAACAGAAATCTGAATCTGAATTATATACAAAGTCAAATGTTAATACTTATTAGCAATGTAGCAGGAGCTTTTTTTGGACAAGGTGTGGCTATCTACAGTTGAACCCTCAGCAGAACATGCACATGAAACTTTAGGACACTCTGCTGACACTGAGATGGAGACTTTTTTCAAGACTTTTTCCCGTGGGCTCTTTATGATATTGGTCTCCACTGTGTAGTCTTGCAGTCTAGTGGGCATGTGGTTGAACATGTTTATGGAATCATGTAAAGGGCCATGGTGAAGTTTATTGATCTTGAGTAAGTACATCCTTTAGGTGCTGTTGATGTTATGGAGTGTATAGCCTGAAGGGTAGATGGGACTGTTTATTGATTTCAAGTAGCAAGACTCGTTATGTTGTCTATGTGTGGTAGCTCCTTCTTTATGGTTGTGTAGAGAGAGAGAGAGAGAGAGAGAGAGAGTGTGTGTGTGTGTGTGTGTGTGTGTGTGTGTGTGTGTGTGTGTGTGTGTGTGTGTGTGTGTGTGACAAATCTAACAAATAAAAAACCTCAGTCCAACACATTTTGACCCTCCTATGGCGGGTCAATCTGTGTGAAGCAGTGTGATCTGCAGTTCCTAGTCAGGCTGGACATGTGATACTGTTTTTTCTTCATTGGGTCATTCTAACCCAGCGACTCCAGGTTGCAGGTGACCCCAGAACCACGCTGGTCAAGTCTGTTTCGCAATCGTCCACCCTCGAGGCTGTTTGTGTCCTCACCCGCAGTACAGCTCACCTTTGACCTTTACTGTGTTCTGTACACAAAACAGAGCTGCTCTCCCGTGGTGATGCGTAACGGTTGCCGGGGCAGTGTGTGTCGCGTCGCCCTGGCAGCTGCAGCTGTTACCACAGTTACCAACCTCATCGCCGAGCAAACAGCATCTGAAGAAATATAACCCCAAAATAACTCCAAAAACGTACAAAAATAAAGGCCTAGTCATCGCATTTTCCGAGCGGTTCCTTTCTCTCTGACGTTTTTCTCTGGAAGATCTCAACAGGCACGTGCAATGCAAATGCACTTCCTGGTACTCCAGGAATTTTCCTTCTCCCCTCTCCACCCTCCTAACCCTCACTCACTGGCGGCCGTTGGAAAAAATTCCACCACTCGAAATTATGCCCCCCCCCCCGTTTTCAAGGAGATGTCAAGTTCATCAATGCTCCTCTCTCTTCTCCCCCCATCTCCATCTCTCTCTCTCTTTCTCTCTCTCTCTATTTCTTTCTCTCTCCTCGTTCTCTACCCTGTGCCACCCAGTGTGGTGGTGGTGTTATGGGTGGAGGACAGGAGGCAGAGGGTATGGTGTGTGTGGAGGAGGATGTGACTGGCTATGGGCCAGTGTTGGCTGCAGGCCAATTAGGTTGTGAGAAGGAGGTCAGAGAGTGGCACCAGGTCAGGGCAGGGCAGGGCAGGGCAGGGCAGGTCAGGGCAATAGCGGAGGCTGCAGAGTGCAGAGACAGCAGCAGCAGTCAAGATGGCCGTGTTCGCCACTGGCCCCTGGGGGGGGGGGGGGGGGGGTGGAAAAGGGCCGCGCTGCTGCTACAGTGTGTGAGCCCTGGCCATTGCTGGCGGAGTGGATTCGGTCCAGGCCAAATCAGCTTACTTAGGGCACTGCCACAGACACACAGATGGACAGGATGACAAACGGAAGGATGGACGGATGAGAAGACAGGGCAGGCAAGGCAAGGGGAGAGAGACTGGTAGACTGGCAAACATGCAGACAAGCAGGTAGACAGACAGGCAGGTAGGCAGAGGGACAGACAGGCAGACTGGCACTCAGACAAACAGTCAGACAGGCAGACAGACGGACGGACTGACTGGGCAGACTGACTGGCACTCAGACAGACAGACGGATGAAGGGACAGACTTGGCTTTGCTTTGGCAGGGGTGGAATGTGTTTTGGCGCTGACTGCCCGTGCGTTGCGTAACGGCTTCCTTGTTTAGCCTACATGGGATTTCAGTTTCTGTCCCTCCCTCCCTCACCAGCTCTGGGCTCAAAACCCTCTCTCTCTCTCTCTCTCTCTCTCTCTCTCTCTCTCTCTCTCTCTCTCTCTCTCTCTCTCTCTCTCTCTCTCTACCTCGCTCCACCCCCTTTTCTTTCCTCTCTTGTTATCCTTTCCATGTTGCCCCATAAGGTGAGGTTCTCACATCATGTCATGGTTCTGGTGCAATAATAATGGTAGTGTGATGAAAACAATGTCCCTGCTCACCATTAACCCTTAACACGTCCCAACCCGTGGACTCGTGGCCCTAATCTCCATTTTGCCTAATGTCTGCCACCCAATTGGTCTGTCATCAAGGGTCATTTGAATGACTCATCAGTGATTGGCCGGTGAGGTGAAGAGGATGTTCAGAGGGTGCTGGGTGGGGTGGGCATGTTCAGCCGGAGGAGGGGTGTTGTTGGGGTGGAGGGGGTGCAGGGGGGTAACGGACGCCAGGAGGGATGTTTGGATGACCTGCTGGGGCCCAAGCCAGAGCGTGAGTCATCGGCCAGGGAAGCCAAACAGGGTCCAGGGGGGTGAAAAACAAGCTGCACTCTATCTCTCTCCCTCCCCTCCTTTCCACTCTCTTTCTCTTTCTGTTTATCTCTTTCTCTCCCTCTCCCTCGCTCTTTCTCTCTCTCTCTCTCACACACTCACTCACACTTACTCTCTCTCTCTCTCTCTCTCTCTCTCTCTCTCTCTCGGGCAGGTTTGCCCTCAATGCCCCCCACTCCCCTTCTCAGCTCCCCCACACCCCACCTCTTCCCCTCCCCACTTTGTTCTACCTCTGAGTGCAGCTCTGAGCTGAGGGGAATGGAATGCGCGCGGTGTTCTGGAACGGCTCGTCGGAACCTGAACTCTGGAGCTCCGGTTCTCTGTGGCCGTGAGAACAGGCTTTGAAGCAAATTGAAGGCAGGGGAAGGTCCACAGTGAAAGTCTGTTGCTGCTGTTTCTATGAACCTGTCGACACTATAGTCTCAGAGTGATGTGGAGTGCAGGCAACCTTTATAGGCTCGCATAGTCAGTAGTAAAGATTCTAGAATAGAGCTCTGTTCTAGAATCTTTGGTCAGTAGTGCTTTGTTTTCTTCAAGGACAGATGATGTGAATCCATTTATAAATACTTTCATCAATAAGTGATCGTCACAGCAGATGGCAGCTAACTCCTAGTGAGCCTGGTGTGATATGCACAAACATGCTTGAGTAACATGGCACGAGTGAGAGTGGGGTTGGTAAAGGATATACCCACGGCTGTGGTGTGGCCGTTGGCCATAGGCCGGAGGTCGTGTACTACAGGTAACTAATCACAGCTGGTGAATATATCCTTTACCAGCGCCATGATCACAAGTGCCATATTGCTTTTATTCAACAGTTCCACTTACAGCTAATCAATTTAATGACATCAAATTATGTTTTCCACCATTCATTTAGACTTTTGTTCATCCCCAAAAAATAGTCCCAATCAATAGTCTTGGCATTTACTTTTGCCAAGAAATGGAAAATGTCACTCTGCAGCCAAGACTACACACATTTCATCTCCCGTTTACTCCCTTTTCTCACTCGATAACTGTAAAATGTGATGTTATGAAATTGCTACTCTTGCTTTGAATGAATGCAATGTTCGCGTTCAATGCAATGCAAAGTGTGGAGTGATTGATCGCAGTAAAGAGTCCTAGTGGGGATATCCTGGCTGGGATATTGCCACTAGTGGAATGCATTTCATCTGATCAGATATTATTAAATAGTTCAACCAGACCCAACTGTTGTACATGTATGTATATATTATGTATATGTAAGTATTGTATATTGTTCATGCCAATTATAGGATTTCAGCTATACTCACGACCAAACGCACAAACACGCTTGGCATTATGCCTTTGATTGAAGGAATATCCCGTTAAAAGATCTGGGATAAACAGCAGTGGCCTGCCAGACAGCCAGGAGGATGCAGACTCCTAAAAGTAACCACGCAGCAGTCAGTCAGCTTCCCTTCATAAAGCCACATCCTCACGCGGGGACCCCAGCCACAGGGACTGCCTGCCTACTGTAACTGCCTGCCAGCCACGAGCCTTCCTTCCCCTGCACGCGGAAGCCCAGTTCTACTGAAGCTTGCATTGCAAGCAACTTTGAGACCATGGTTATGCAAAATAACCACTGGTGGCGTAAAAACACTGTGCAGTATATGCGAATGACGCTTAATGCTGCAGAGGCTTGGCCCCAGAGTTGTACAAGTCTGGCTTTAGAAAATCCCACCATGTATTGGTTCAAACAGGTGATTTCGCCAAGAATCTGATCCCATTGTTTTCAATACAACCCCATTCAACACACTGCTGCCGAATCCATTGTTTATCGAATGCTTGTCAGTTAAAAATGTTGGCGTTGATGAACGTGGCGAGTCCCACCATGACCTACCATATATTGGTCCACTCCGGTGATTTTGCTGATTACATTCAAACCAATAACAATAATGATTAGCCAATCTAACTGGCTTAGGAGTTGCGCAAATTGAAATCAACTGATTTGGTGAATGGTTTGAAGAGACGTGGTAGGACTGTGGCTCTGAAGCCGGACTTTTACACCTACGCCTGACCCACTGCTTGGACTGCCATTCATAATTTCCTATCTCCCCCATTCTGGGTGGCGTTAAAATAATATGATCTGTTGTATATTTGGAGTTGTGTGAGTGTATGATTACCATATTTTGCAATGTTTAAATGCATTTACCATAATATCCCAACTATTAGCCATGGCTTATACATTGATTTTTGCAAAATTTCTTCAGCTATGAGGTTAATAAATAGGGGCACAATGTGGCTAATACACAGGAAATTACAGTAGCACATTGATATATAGCAGGAATTAAGGACTTGTGGACATGTGAATGTCTTACTGTAATGAGGTTGTCAGTATGCTGTCATGTGTTTAGTTGCAGACTCTGTGGTGCACCAGTTGGCTCTCTGATGACCCCCCCCCCCCCCCCCCCCCCCCCCTCCCAGGCCTCATATAGTGTGCTCGGCTAGAGTGTTGCTTTAATGTGGACTAAGGGGCTATGGGGCTATTTGTGTTTATCAGTGTCAATAGCCCGTTCAGAGTGCATGGAGGTTTAGGTCCCCTAAGAAGCTCTCAAACAGGTTAATAATGAGATTGAAAATATTTTAAAGAGGACCAATGGCTGTCAGCCAGTGAGCGCAATCGTATCAGTGTCTTTCAGCTGATTATTGGTCAGTGATGCAGTATTTCCATATGACTCAGTGCTTCAGTGGTGAGTGTGTTGTAGCCACAGGTCTCTGGAACATGCTGAAACACATCATGGATCTCAAGAACAAATAAAATCATCCCTCATTGATCACAGTAGTTGCTGACTGGGCTAAAATGTGTGTGTGTGTTATTGGTTTGAATGTCATTTGTCCAGCACTGCGGAAATCTAAAAGCTGGTAGGACTGATCCTGTTTCACAGTCAAGCTTCACTGGGGCTTTGCCTTTAGTCTGAGTGTGTCTGTGTGACAACAACATGCTAATATGAATGAACCAGCCCCTAGATCTGCACGAGTGGTGTGTGTGTGTGTGTGTGTGTGTGTGTGTGTGTGTGTGTGTGTGTGTGTGTGTGTGTGTGTGTGTGTGTGTGTGTGTGTGTGTGTGTGTGTGTGTGTGTGTGTGTGTGTGTGCGTGCGTGCGTGTGTGTAAAAGAAAATAGAGAATTACAGACAGTGAAGTATCTGTGTTGAGCTGCTGTTGTTGTTGTTCCTCCTAAAAGAGGAAGGCTGAACCACATGTGTACACACACACACACACACACACACACACACACACACACACACACACACACACACACAGTTGTTTACAATCTACAGCTCTTCACTCTTACACGCTCTAGAAGAACTTTGTGTCCCCCACAACCCTGCACATGCACAAGTTGAAATAATTATAAGAAATAAGTTTGCACAACCCCCCTTTCAAATACTAGCGTAGTTTCCGTATTTGGCTCTCATTTTCACACCAGGCGCATATCAGCATCTGCATCTTAATAAGAGAACTGCACCCGCCGGACGTGCCATTGGAACCATCGGAAATGTGTTCCAGTGACGTCATGCGTCCTTTAAGGATGCCACTGGGTCCTCGTCTGTCACATGCTGTGTCACAAATGAGTCTTAGATTGCGCCTGCAAAGCTATGCACAAATAGCAAAAACAAGTTCTGTATCTATATATACAGTATATGTTTGAGTGTGTGTCCTGTGTGTGTCTGTGTGTGCGTGTGTGTGTGTTTACTAACTGGTGTTTGCCCATGTTGCTGCACGTCTCCTGAGTCATTTCCTGTTTTCTTGAATCTGGCTGTTGATTACCAGAAGCACCACTAATGTGGTGTCATAAAAAAAGAAGAGGAAGAAGAAAGGTAGAGAGAGAGAGAGACTAGTGAGAGTGGTGAGTGAGGCGTCAACAGTGACCCCCCTGACCCTCTCTCACTGGTCGGTCTGTAGCTTTTCTTAAAAAGCCCTCAGTGTGCTTACATTCAGTCTTAACTACAAACAATGCTGCCTCTGTCTCTCCATAGAGAAGGGGGCTCTTATAAAACATTGACATAATACACATATATCAAGAATGTTGACCATATATGACAAATATGTTGTTTATATCTTCTTAAAAGCACAAATATTCATTAGTGTGTTTTAGGACTACCACAATTTCCCAACTATTAGCCGAGGTTAGACATTGATTTTGCAAAATCTCTTAAGCTATGAGGTTAATACACGGGGGCAGTTCATATGGTATGAACTACTGGCCTACTGGTTAGCGCTTCGGATTTGTAACCGAAGGGTTGCCGGTTCGAACCCCGACCAGTAGGCACGGCTGAAATGCCCTTGAGCAAGGCACCTAACCCCTCACTGCTCCCCGAGCGCCGCTGTTGTTGCAGGCAGCTCACTGCGCCGGGATTAGTATGTGCTTCACCTCACTGTGTGCTGAGTGTGTTTCACTAATTCACAAATTGGGATAAATGCAGAGACCAAATTTCCCTTACGGGATCAAAAGAGTATATATACTTATACTATACTTTATTTTTTTTAATACACAGGAAATTACTGTAATGAAGTTGCTATGGACACCCAAGTATATGTTACCCTGTTTCATGCTATATAATTCAAAGTACTGTATATAGTCATTTGATACCCAATACACAGCACATTGTCTCACAACATTGAGTTTTTCTTGCCCCTGTTGCTCTTGGGTGCTCCTTGTTGGTGCCCCCCACCCAATCCCAATCCTCCCCCACCTTTCTTATGCAGCCCTTGCCACTTAATCTACTAAACCCCTCTTCTACTGCACTTTTTACCCCCCCCCCCCATAAATGCACAAATAGGCTGACACCAGACATAATTTCACTGCATTTCTTACTTCCAGTAACTATATGCATGTGACAATCAACTTCCTTGTATCCTTGTATATATGTGTGTCCCTTGTGTCAAGTGACTGAATGGTGTTGCAGATGTATGTTTTAGAGTTGGGTTGCTGTGTTGGAGTGTACTCTCATGACCCAGCTTACTATCAGTGTTTATGGCCCCTAGAGAGGGGGGGATCCCGCGTGGGTGGATGTTATTTATGGGTTTTTTTTTGGTGGTGGACGTATGTGTCTTTTACATGTCCTGTGTGTTTCCTGTGTTTGCACAGATACATGCAGCTTTCTAGTGAAGTCTGTGGGGGGGGGGGGGGGGGGTGTAAAGGCGAGGAAGTCATATGAGGCTTTGATACCCAGAAAAGAGGAGGAAGGGGCGGTGTGTGGCTGACCAGTGTGTCAGAGAAACAGTTGATTTCCCACATTCAGAGTCGTTGTTGTTAACATGCCATTGCATGGCACACACACACACACACTTTCTCTCTCTCTCTTTCTCTCTCTCTCACACACTCCCGCTCTCTTTCTTTCTCTCACTGTATCTCTCTCATACACTCTCTCTTGCTCAGGCGTAGACATAAACAACTCATCCAACTCATGTTACCACAAGCTAACAATGTTATTTTCACACTTTCACTAACTCACGTATACTCATTTTCACACCTCATAAATTCCCACACGTGCTGCAACTCTGCACTGTCATGCCACGCACACACAAACTCACACACACACACACAAACATACACACACACACACACACACACACACACACACACACACACACACACACACACACACACACACACTGTCACAAGTCATGTTCATGCTTTGTCTGTTCCCCAACATCAGGAGCATTCTGGTAAAACTTGCAGCCCATATCACAAAGTATAGGCAGACGAAGTCTGAGCACAGAGCATCTCTTACACACTCGCTAACACAGAATCACTATACACACACACACACACACACACTCATACTCTCACACAGAACATTTTTCATCCACTAACACACACACACACACAACCTTCTCACACACAGTCAGTCACACAGACGATCTCTCTCTCTCACATGCAGAACAGCCGTCTCACACACACTCACATACAGTAGAACTGGCCCACAGTCACTCACACAGAAGTGCTCTTTCTCGCACACAGACATACACTCACACACACACACACACACACACATTCACATACACAACATCTTTCAAACACTCAGATAGAGCCTCTCTCATGCCCAGCCTGTACTGTGTGGCCACTGACTCCAGATCTGTGAGTAGCCAGCTGGGTCTTTGTGGGCCAGTGTGATTGAACAGCACAGATCAGAGCCAAGCAGCCATCAGCTGCTCGCCTGTTAGGTCGTGATGGACGTCTGGCAAAAATGAATGGTTAATTGAAGTTATATGGGGCGGGAGTGGGTGGCTGCTCAGCAGTGTCTGATGTGTCTGTGTTTGTGTGTGTGTGTGTGTGTGTGTGTGTGGTGTTCCACAGGAGAGTACATTAAGACATGGAGGCCCAGGTACTTCCTGCTGAAGAGTGATGGGACATTCATTGGCTACAAGGAGCGGCCACAGGACGTGGACCAGCTGGAGACGCCACTCAACAACTTCTCTGTGGCCCGTACGTCCACTCCCGCCACACCCCCCCCTTCTCTCTCTCTCTCTCTCTCGCACTCTCTCTTTCTCTCTCTCTTGGCCAGATGTACGTACATTTGCGAATGTAGCGTTATTAGCGCCATGGCCAACCCGCAAAAGGCGGACGCTGTGATTCTTCAGTGTACGTGGTATTTATCAAACCTGCAATTCATCGGGTAATCAGCACCTTTATTACATTACATTACATTACATTACATTACATTTGGCTGACGCTTTTTAACCAAAGCGACTAACAACATGGTAAACAGTAAGTTTTTAGAACAATTCTCACAATTTTAGGACAGTTTAAAAAAAAACATTAGAGTACAGTAAGAATAAGTGCGTCGGTGAGTGCTGTTTTTAACAGTTACTTGTCAGTTTAAAACGGCTGGTGAGTGCTAGGATCAGTAAGACTTGTTGTAAGTGTTGCTATGAGAGTAGATGTTCTCTAAAGAGCTGGGTCTTCAGGAGTTTTTTGAAAGTGGAAAAGGATGTCCCTGCCCTTGTAGGAACTGGCAATGTGTTCCACCAACGAGGAACAACAGATGAGAAAAGTTTGGATTGGCTTGAGCGTACCGGTGGTAGAGCTAGACGTCGTTCGTCAGAGGAGCGCAGCGGTCTGGAGGTAGTGTAAGTCTGTATGAGGGCATTCAAGTAGGTGGGAGCAGAACCGGAGACTACTTTGTAGGCAAGCGTTAGAGACTTGAATTTGATGCGGGCCGCCATAGGTAGCCAGTGTAGCTGGATGAGCAGTGGGGTAACATGTGCCCTTTTGGGTTGGTTGTAGACCAGGCGCGCCGCCGCGTTCTGGATCATCTGAAGTGGTTTCACTGCGCAGGCTGGGAGACCTGTCAGGAGGGCATTGCAGTAGTCGAGTCGTGAGATGACTATTGCCTGAACCAGAAGTTGGGTAGCATCTTGAGTCAAGTAAGTCCTGATTTTCCGTATGTTGTAGAGTGCAAAACGGCATGACCGGGCGACTGAGGCAACATGATCTGAGAAGTTTAGTTGGTTGTCAAGAACAACTCCTAGATTTCTTGCAGTCCTGGTCGGTGAAACAGACAGGGAGTCAAATTTGATGTTGATGTCGTGGTGTATGGTAGGTTTAGCTGGGATGACCAGCAGTTCAGTCTTTGAGAGGTTCAGCTGGAGGTGGTGTGCCTTCATCCATGTAGCTATGTCTGAAAGGCAATCCGAGATCCGTGCTGAAACCAGGGGGTCGTCAGGTGGAAAGGACAGATAGAGCTGTGTGTCGTCTGCATAGCAGTGGTATGAGAAGCCGTGCGAACGGATAATCTGTCCCAAGGAGGTGGTGTAGATAGCAAAGAGGAGGGGGCCCAGCACTGAGCCCTGGGGGACCCCTGTGGTGAGATGGTGAGGTGCGGATAGCTGACCAAGCCATGATACGTTAAACGAGCGTCCTGTGAGGTAGGATTCAAACCAGGAGAGAGCAGAACCGGAGATTCCCATGTCAGCGAGTATAGAGAGAAGGATACGGTGATTAACCGTGTCAAAGGCAGCCGATAAGTCAAGCAGAATGAGTACTGATGACCGAGCGGTCGCCCTGGCTTCTTTTAAGGCTTCTGTTACAGACAGCAGAGCCGTTTCGGTAGAGTGGCCGCTTTTGAACCCAGACTGATTTGGATCCAGAAGGTTGTTCTGTGAAAGGAAGTCAGAGACCTGTTTGGAGACTGCTCGTTCAATGCCTTTGGATAGGAAAGGCAGTAGTGAGACAGGGCGGTAGTTCTCGACTTGAGCAGGGTTGAGAGAAGCTTTCTTAAGTAACGGTGTTACCCGGGCCATTTTGAATGCTGTTGGAAATGTGCCGGAGGTTAGCGAGGCATTGATCACATGTGTGATAGCTGGAGCGATGGTCGGGCTGATGGACTGAAGTAGGCTCGTAGGTATAGGGTCCAGCGAGCATGTGGTAGGACGGCTGCATGTCAGGAGTCTGGACACTTCACTCTCGGAGAGAGGCGTGAATGCTGAAAAAGATGTTCCAGCAGTCCCTAGAGGTTGTAGGAGTGCGGTATCTGAGTCAGATGCGTTGAGTGGGCATGTCCCTCAGTCTTGTTCCTCCACTTTTCAGTTCTCTTTCCACACCTGTCTCTTTTCAGTTCAGTTTCAGTGTGCGTTATTCTGAAGAATTCGAGTTGTTCTGAAGAATTTGAGTGGTATTCTTCAGAGTGGATGTTCAAAATCTCATCATTTTTTAATGTTTTTGTCTAAAACAACTCTATATAGCACCTTTACGCTTTACTGACAGGACTGTTTAATATTGGCCAAGGATGAAAAGTAATTTTGAATAATAGTAAAAATAGTAATCAAACATACTGCACGTTTCTACATAGGCTAGCCTACTGCTTTCTCTCACTGCTTTATCCGCCCCCTACCGCAATTTGCGAACGTTCACAACTGAACGGCACACATCAATCACAAGCGCAGTTGAATGAAGTTAACTGATGACAACATTAAAAGGAATCAAACGTTTAGCGATCATGAAATAATACGATAAGATAATATGATAAGATGTCGACAAGCAGGGAGATAATGAAGAGCAGTAGTTCTACTCAAACTACTTGCGCATGTAGGCTATAGAAGATTGGGCAAATCTAACAAATAGGAAAGTTTAAGTGGATGATATGAAAGTGAAAGTAAGACATTCGAAAGGCCAACGAAAGTTAAGGTTGCTTTTGATTTATTACAAAGAACCAAAACTGGTGCTTTGACAAGCGATTCTGTTGTCTTTGAAAGTTCCTCTTATTGACGCATTTAACCGCAATTTGAAAAAAAAAACAGCAACACCTGCTTCTACAAGGCGGAAATATTTCACCGCAAAAGATAAAAGATTTCACCGCATTTTACGCTTCTCATCCCATCTTTTTACACGAAACTCCCACTTTCCCCTGACCCTCCTATGAATGCATATGCATGACACGGAATAGAGCAAATTGCCATACTCAGCTCCCGCGACGTGCAGTCTGCGCTTTTACCTCAGTGCGGCCTGTTTGTACGTACCTCGCCATGATTGCGAAACAAATACGCCTGAAGTGGATGCAAAAGCGTTAGTACATCTGTCCCTCAGTCTTGTTCCTCCACTTTTCAGTTCTCTTTCCACACCTGTCTCTTTTCAGTTCAGTTTCAGTGTGCGTTATTCTGAAGAATTCGAGTTGTTCTGAAGAATTTGAGTGGTATTCTTCAGAGTGGATGTTCAAAATCTCATCATTTTTTAATGTTTTTGTCTAAAACAACTCTATATAGCACCTTTACGCTTTACTGACAGGACTGTTTAATATTGGCCAAGGATGAAAAGTAATTTTGAATAATAGTAAAAATAGTAATCAAACATACTGCACGTTTCTACATAGGCTAGCCTACTGCTTTCTCTCCCTCTGAAGATCTCCTCTGACATTGTTCTTTCCCTTAGCTTCTCTTCTTCTTCCTCGGGATAAATACAGTATCTATCTATCTATCTTCTCTTCCTCTTCTCTTCCTCTCCTCTTTTTCTTTTTCTCTTCCTTTTCCTCTTCTCTTCTCTTTCTCTTCCTTTTCCTCTCCTCTTATCTTTCTCTTTCTCTCCTCTCCTCTTCTCTTTCCTTTTCTCTCCTCTTCTCTTTCCCTTTCTCTCCTCTTCTCTTTCTCTTCTCTTCCTCTTCCTCTTGTCTTTATTTTCTCTTTCTCCCCTAATTTCTTAATCAGTCTTTTGACAGTCTATACACCTATCTATACATCTCTACTTGATCTTAGAGAATTATGAATTAATGGAAACAAATAGTAAAAGCTGTAGTAGTACTAGTAGCAATAGTACTAGGCGTAGTAGTAGTAGTAGTAGTAGTCAAATATTTGCTGGCTGATACAGTTTTTGTAATATCCTCTGACTGCTTAAATAGTCAGCTGTAGGGGAAATTAATATAAACACTCTTTCCTCCATCACTCTGTGTCATTACTCAATCAACAGAGAAGGGTGAAGTACTGTACAGGACTCACTCCTAGTCTAACGGGACACTCCTAGTCTAACAGGACTCACTCCTAGTCTAACGGACACTCCTAGTCTAACGGGACACTCCTAGTCTAACAGGACTCACTCCTAGTCTAACGGACACTCCTAGTCTAACGGGACACTCCTAGTCTAACAGGACTCACTCCTAGTCTAACGGGACACTCCTAGTCTAACGGGACACTCCTAGTCTAACAGGACTCACTCCTAGTCTAACGGGACACTCCTAGTCTAACAGGACTCACTCCTAGTCTAACGGACATTATCTGTGTGTGGGCTACACCTGTTACATGTGGCGTGATTGATTTTATGATCTTAAATGTAATTTTTTTTAATGTCTTTCTATGCTGATTGCTGAGCTGTAATGCAGAGACAATATTCTGTTTAAACGAACATTAAAGTGTTATCTTATCTTATCTTATCTTATCTTAAATTGCATTAGTCCACTTTATATCACAAACTAGAATGTTTGGTGGAGAGTGCAGACCTTTGCCATGGCCAGATGCTGTAGCCTACCTCACTACTAAATCATTATGGTTCAGATCTGATCAATTCAAAAAAAGAAATTAGAAATATTTCCTATCAAGGGGCCTTTCGACATATGAAACTGAATTAGACTGTAAATAAGGCAAATCTAATTTCGTTTCATCTAATTTGCACAGTATGTGTGTATGTGCGCATTGCTCTGCAACTTAATCTCACTTGATCTCTTTCACTTAGTCATATCGCTCATCTGTAAGTGCCAGTTAGCCTGGATATCGCTTCTTCCATCGCGGCCTC
>NC_055962.1:16524631-16552131 GCF_018492685.1 Alosa sapidissima
TTATACATACAGTATTTCACTATGCACATCATATACACATGTCACTACACGTATCATATGTCACTATACGTATCATACATACGTATCATACATATGTCATTATGCTGCCCTACAAAGGCTATATTTATATATTTTTTTATATATACTTTTTTGATCCCGTGAGGGAAATTTGGTCTCTGCATTTAACCCAATCGGTGAATTAGTGAAACACACAAACAGCACACAGTGTACACACAGTGAGGTGAAGCACACACTAATCCCGGCGCAGTGAGCTGCCTGCTACAACGGGGGCGCTTGGGGAGCAGTGAGGGGTTAGGTGCCTTGCCCACTGGTCGGGGCTCGAACCGGCAACCCTCCGGTTACAAGTCCCGAGTGCTAACCAGTGGCCCACGGCTGCCCACGCTAAGAGCAGTATCTGCAAGAGCAGTATCTGCACTTTTTCCAAAAAAAATTTTGCACAAATAAGAAGTACATGATCTGCTCTTCAATCTGTTAAAATTTCATATGGCTACCTAATAAATTTCCTAGCTAAATTTACATTTTTAGTTTGCAGTTTGTATAGAAAAGTAGAGGGAAACCAAGGCAGAGTGCAGTATCTGCCCTTACTGCCTTGATTTCAATGACCATTACTGCATTCTGCCTTTGTTTCACTTGCCCTTACTCTAATAGGGTGTGTGTGTGTGTGTGTGTGTGTGTGTGTGTGTGTGTGTGTGTGTGTGTGCACAGGGACAGACTGGGAGTAAAAAAGGCCCTGGACTTTCTTCTCAAAAGGCACACCATTCACACTCACACACACATTAGGTGTCTATCATGATACAGTCTCACAATATTAAATGCCAGTGAAAGTATCAAAGTATATTCAAAATAGTCAGTCAGATTTTACAAAAAGTAATTAACATATACTTTGATAAATATAAGCAGCAGTGTGCAAAGGTGTCAAAGGTTAGGTTTTGGTGTGCAGCAATGCAATATTGCTTGACATGAAAGTTTACAAGAATACACGATTGATTTTGTTCTATTTTTACATAAATGTTTATAAATGACAGTTGCCATTGTTAAGGCATCAAGCAGCATATCTTCACTAAAAATGTAGTAAGTACCTCCTCAATTAATATAAAAACTGAGTGATTATGATCACTTGCTACACTTACTGCAAAATGTTATTGTATGGCCATGTAAGTATAAGCAGTAATGCAAAGGCAAAGTGCAGTATGGCCTATAAAACTACCAAATTTTGCCTAAATGTCAAAAAACAAAATGTTTAATATTCACCTCACTTTGATCTATCTAAGTATACCCCTTGTTGTTGAATATAATTTGATGCTTATAATTGGTGTAAGAAAAACACAAAAAGCTGTTTTTCTCAGTTTGGCATTTTTGCAGATACTGCTCTTTGGCTTTGTAGGGCAGTATGCACATCATGTACATACTGTACGTATCATATACATATGTCACTATACGTATCATATACATATGTCACTATGCACATCATATACATATGTCACTATACTGTACGTATCATATACATATGTCACTATACTGTACGTATCATATACATATGTCACTATGCACATCATATACATATGTCACTATAGACCCTTTCAACAAGGTAAACAAAAACAATGCTTGAACATTCTATTTGGGCCCCAATCTACTTCCTCTGCATTAAGATAACATATGGAATGTTAAAAAGGAAGTCTTGTGGGGCCAACTATGATGCTGATAATGGAACTCTCTTGAAAGGGTCTATACGTATCATATACATTATGTCACTATGCACATCATATACATATGTCACTATGCACATCATATATATGTCACTATACGTATTATACGTATGTCACTATACGTATGTATCATATACATATGTCACTATACGTATCATATACATATGTCACTATATAGGTATATGCTGTACATACAATATGTCACTATGAATGGCTCATCCTCCTACTAACAACAACAACATTACATAGTGCAGTACTAGACGTGCACATCCGCAATGTCAAAGACTCCGTCTCCTTACTGTAAAAATGAGATTGAAACCGTTATTTTAAGGTAAAAACCCCAACATCATGTAGCTTAAATTCTGCATCGTCCTCTTTGGGAGGGCAATATTTTTTTATTGGTGACTAAACTCTGGTTCAGTGAATGGCAGAGATGCGTTCTGGTTGACGGTGTTACTATGTGTCACCGTTTGATGTAATCTGTTCTGTCACTCTCGGCAGGATGAGGTAGCACACACTCTGACTGAGAACCGGGTTCTACAGAGCTCCAAGCACCCTTTTCTCACGGTGAGATACAACCGTCTGACATTTTGTTTTTAGACAAGAAATCTCAATCGTCAGTCCTACTCCACACAGTTTGGTGCCGTTCAGTTGTAGTTTGTGTTACTTCTGCGGTCCACTTAGAGTTTTGATTTGTCCCATACCCTAACAGCTTGTTTTCATTGTAGGACACACTGACATATTTAATACAGTGATCTGGGTTTTAATTTCTCTCTATATCATGAGGTGCAAATGCAGTGATACCCCAAACTTAGGATGCTTCTGTGAATATAGGCTCTAGTGTCAGCTAGTTAGTGGTTGTGCACAGCTCATTTTCCACTCTCTGTGATATGCATTGGGAGAGATGTAGTGATAATGTGTTAGTTGAACTAATTGAGAGTACTCCGGTGCTGTCAGACTCATTGGAAGTTGCTTGATGCATATACAGTAAGTGTATCGCCTGATGCCATCTTCTTTTGACTGCTCCATCAGGGATTGAAGTATTCCTTCCAGACACATGATCGATTGTGCTTCGTCATGGAGTACGCCAATGGTGGAGAGGTGAGTGAGTTTGTGTGTGTATGTGTGTGTTTGTGTTTGTGTGTGTGGGACGGTGTATTTTATTTGTGTGTGTGGGTGTGTTTTATTTGTGTGTGTGTGTGTTTGTGTATTTGTCTGAGTGATTTAGTGTGGGTTTCAGTATGAGAGAGTGTGTGTGTGCTTGTGTGTGTGTTGTGGAATGATGAGCAAGGCTTCCAGGACTCACCAGTGTTATCAGTTGCTCATTATCTATATCATCTTCTGTTCTGTTTATTATTTTGCTCATTTGACTGGTTTACTCTCGTGCTTGGTGTCCGTGTGCTATTTTCAGACCAGTGTTCAAAACTACTACAGGGGGAAGTGCATAAGCACATCTCTTCTATGTTTTGCATAAGCAAAGCAGGAGCTTCCCACGATGAGGCCTCTGATGTAACACCGTTTCCCTGTAAAGCTGTCATCTTTCAAGGCCAAATACAGGCTGCCGTTCCGGGTTGGTCGGCTACACGAGGGCTAAACAATTGGGGAAATATCTAATTGCGATTTTTCTGACAGATATTGCGATTTGATTTATGTTATCATTTTTGAAAGTCAAGCTTCAGTTAAAAGTCAAAATATGATTTCCTGGGAAAGACCAGCACTACCTCCGATTGCCTTTTTGTACAGTACATTCATCATACTACTGCTTGTGGTGCTTTTAGAAATGTTGGCACATGTTCAGTGTGTTGTCTTAGGAAGTAGCAAAACACTCCCGGTTGGTTGCAACAATCATCTTGAGTCATGAGCTGAACGATTAGTTGCGGCCTTCGTAATTTGCTAATTGCATTAGTTCAAATTAAAAATCGATTAATCTTAATCTGTCAGCGCCTGAGTAGCGTAATAGAACACATCGAGTCGATGACGGTCCGGAGACCAGCCCCATTGTCACGGTCGTGCTGGTGCCTATTTGGGTATTGTTAGATGATGACATGCAAATATCTGCAGTCTCCTTCTTTTGAAGTCGTAAATCAATATGGAGACTACTGTATATAGTCGGGAGAAAGACAGTATCAAGCAAAACAAACACAGACAGGCTCCACTCGCAGTGTACAGGGCTGCAACAGACTGACTGCAGACTGAGTGGTACATGTTGCCATGCTTCCTGTTGCCATGTAACCATCTACGTTGTGTTGATGCCAGAGAAGCCCATCAGATCAGGTGGTAGAGATACTGGGGCCTTTAGATCCACCCTGATGAGGGCCCAGTATGCAGGCTGTGTCTCTATAGTTACAGATGTCATAGATTTGTTGGATATTGTATTGATATATATATTGCATAAATGTCATATATCAGCTATGTTGGATGTATTACAATGAAATGTTATATTGACTAAGGAGACCCTATAATGTTCTCTCTGGTGTCCCCTGTCTTCAGCTCTTCTTCCATCTATCCAGGGAGCGGGTATTCACTGAAGAGCGCTCTCGCTTCTACGGTGCCGAGATCGTGTCTGCGCTGGACTACCTCCACTCGGAGAGGAATGTAGTGTACCGTGACCTCAAGGTGAGAACGTGCCAGAACCACTTACCAGAGAGCACCTCAGCAGAACTCACCTGAGCTGAGGGAGGGACATTCTCTGAAAACTGACCCCATGAAAAGACAGCTCAGCTGGTCGGCTATGGAATTTATTTCCAGCTTTAAGACTTAGTTTGAATAATCTCATATTGTACTTGTCTTAACACTTTGTGTAGTGTTTTAACTGAAAGAAACTATTTCTTTTGGAATTTTCATCTATAAAAGCTACACTGCCTGGCAAAAAAAATGTCACACACTAATATTTCTTTGGAGCGCCTTTAGCTTTGATTACGGCATGCATTCGCTGTGGCATCGTTTCCATAAGCTTCTGCAATGTCACAACATTTATTTGCGTCCAGCGTTGCATTAAGATCTTGTATTGATGATGGGAAATTCGGACCACTGCGCAGTCTTCTTCAGCACATCCAGCACAAGATTCTCAATGAGATTAAGGTCTGGACTTTGTGGTACCGAATCCATGTGTGAATGATGATGTCACATGCTCCCTGAACCACTCTTTCACAATTTGAGCCCGATGAATCCTGGCATTGTCATCTTGGAATATGCCCGTGACATCCGGGAAGAAAAAATCCATTGATGGAATAACCTAATCATTCAGTATTTTCAGGTAGTCAGCTGACCTCCTTATTTGGGCACATACTGTAACGTTGCTGAACCTAGACCTGACCAACTGCAGCTCTTACCTGTTTGCTTAGTTAAATACAGGTAGTGACTTTTTTTTGACCAGGCAGTGTATTTGATTGAGGCATTTCACTTTGGCCGTGGCCAGAATCATTACAGCCCTGATGTAAGACTGTGTTTGTGGTGTTTGTGTTGTCGATGACTCGGGTGATTCCCAGAGCGGATGGATGACTCATGTCATGCCATGTTTTAGTGGCATTTGGTGTGAACTGTGCCTTGCTGGGTTTAGACCAGCTGACATTTTCTCAGCTGATCCCCTACTGTGAGACTGCTGAGATACTGGCTCGTCACCTGGGACTAGTCGACTTGAAAATCTCGCTCATGTTTGTTATTTGTCGCCGTTCCCTGTGGCGCTCTAGCTGGAGAACCTGATGCTGGACAAAGATGGCCACATTAAGATCACTGACTTTGGGCTCTGCAAAGAAGGCATCACGGACGGGGCCACCATGAAGACCTTCTGCGGCACGCCGGAGTATCTGGCCCCTGAGGTGGGTGACCCAGCTCATGACCGCGTCACACAAACACACACATAGACAGCATAGCACAATGACATGCACACACAGGTGCTGATTCAGTAGCTAAGCTAGTTTAATTCTCATGTTTACTTATAGATTTACATTTATTAATTTAGCAGACGCCTTTTATCCAAAGCAACTTACAAAAACGAGGAATAATTCAAGTAACAATACAGAGGGGTCTTTAGGTAGCAATTAATACGCCATCAATCAATACTATTACAATGTACTATGCATGTAGTGCCCCAGCTGTGAAGCTTTGGTTATTGTCGGTGGCGGTGCCTGATAGCCTCCCAGGGATGAACCCAGTCTGTGAGAAGTTCAGAATTCAACCAGATGCAACGTTTTGATTTCGCCCAGATAAGCACACTTTACCATACGGAAAGCTTCTCTGAGGTGCAAAATGTTCACAGGAAACACATTCAGGACTAGTGTATGTACCTCTGTCTCTGGGCTCGGTCATGTACGATTGTGTGTGTGTGTGTGTGTGTGTGTGTGTGTGTGTGTGTGTGTGTGTGTGTGTGTTCTGTGTGTGTGTATGCATGTGTGTGTGTGCATGTGTGCAGTGGTGTAGTCTACTTTTTTGAGGTGGGCATACTGTATATTTTGGCCAGTAATGGGCTCAGTGGTTACCAAACTGGGGGTCGGGACTCGACCCCTCGGGACCAATATTAAGGGACAAAAATGTTTGTGGGGGTCGCAGATTTGCACTTACCTGCCCCTTGCATGTGTGAGGGACAGCATAAATTCACTTTCATTGTGTGGACTGTGTGCTGTGTATCTCAAAGGCAATGAAACTCCATGTGGCACTTAATCTTTGTACTCATCTCTCATAGAGCAAGGCCTAACAGAGTGATTGTTTTAAAGCAGCAGAACACCATCACATCTTGAGACAGGTTGTGTGTCTTCGACATGTCAATAGAAATATAACCTGTTTTGTAAACTCATCACATGCACTAAAGGTTTTTGCATCTGGCATTATATCGCAGTAACAGTGTGGTAGATAATGTTATTACCCATAAGTACAGATAATATATCTCTCCATCAATGCATACCATGAAGATAGCATGGTTCTGGCTAGTAAATAAAGTTCATGATAGATACTTAATCCAGACAGCCACAGTACACATCATGTAGATCGTTTACAGACAGACATGGCGATTTGGAGTCCCAAAGAAGAATCCCAGATAAATTGAGAGAAGAACGAAAGCTAGACTACAGCATGACTAGCCTGTGTTATTACCGTGTTATGTCCACAAATTAAACAACCTAGAAGGGTAACTTGGTAGCAATACAAGTCTCATAAAAAGCGTGAATGATGTTTTTGACTTTTAACTTACCTTCGGAAACGTCAGGTCGGGCAACCTTATTAAAAAAGTTCTGAAGGTCTTGCTGTCCTTTGCGCCTGGCCATCCTCGTCGTCCCCAACTAAAAACCTGGAACGCTGCTGTGCTGCTGCTTTAACCTGGCAGCTCGGGGTCGGGGGGAAGGCTACCTAGCGAAATTCACTGGCATGTTTTCCTCACGCATGGAGGCTTTTCAAATAATAATAATAGTAATAATAATAATAATAATAATAATAATAATGTTCACGAAAGTTAGACGCTGTGTTAATAAGTCATATATATTACACCATACCTGTCAACAGCCCTGGAAAAGTGTGCCCTGGAAATGCGAACTCTCGGATGATGAGATGATAGTTGCTTAATCCGATCAGAATGGTGAGAACATGGAGAACGTATCAGCCCACTCCAGATGTACAATGACTTTTCGTAGAAGCCTCGAGTTTACAAAGTCCTTTAGCAACTACGCACCCCATGCTAGATTTTTGTTTTGGCTGACAGTGAGACAGAAAAGCCGCGTCTGATTGGTTGGTCGCAATGGAAACCATAGATCAATGCAACGCTGCATGGTTTCATATCTGGAAACAACTGACGGAGAATCCATGGGAGATTGATTGCCGCAATCTCCGAATGAATATTGTAAAGTGTAATATCGTTGTGTTGTTAAATTACAAGGCTTCCATGAGAAGTGGCCGTTGATGAAACGTGGCTGTGCTATTCTAAATATTGAAATATGAATTTTAAGTGGGTATACTGAACATTTTAGGTGGGTATACTGAAATAACCAAAATTTTGAGGTGGGTATACGGTGTATACCTGCGTTCTACGTAGACTACACCACTGCATGTGTGTGTGTGTGTGTGTGTGTGTGTGTGTGTGTGTGTGTGTGTGTGTGTGTGTGTGTGTAACGTGTGTAATCTGTATGTGCACCTCTCAGGTGCTGGAGGACAATGACTACGGCCGTGCGGTGGACTGGTGGGGTCTGGGCGTGGTCATGTACGAGATGATGTGCGGCCGGCTGCCCTTCTACAACCAGGACCACGAGCGCCTGTTCGAGCTCATCCTCATGGAGGAAATCCGCTTCCCACGCACCCTTGGCCCCGAGGCCAAAGCCCTGCTCTCCGGCCTGCTGCACAAGGACCCCAAACAGCGGTGAGACAGCCGGGGGCACAGGGTCATGACCTTTAGCCCAGATCATTAGGGTCATGTCAGGTTTGGCTAGTGACAGAGACAGAGGATGTACTTGTACCCAACTGTGAACAACATCAAAGCCAAAGGCTCAGTACCATAGACCACAGGTACTGATAAATTGCATGTCTGTGTAACGCTATGACACACTGGGTTGATGCATCTGTTAAATGACGGAATACAATGGTTTTCTGACGTGTGTGCTTGTGTGTTTGATTTCTCTGCCTCCACAGGTTAGGGGGTGGCCCTGATGATGCTAAAGAGATCATGCAGCATACCTTCTTCTCTGGAATCCAGTGGCAGGATGTGTACGGGAAAAAGGTGTGTAGTGCCACAAACAGATCATCCTTTTGTCCGGCGAGCTCCTTCAGAGGTTTTTGTTTCAAACCTCTCAAAACCTAATTCAAACTTAATTAGCACTGGAATTGAAGAAGTGTTTGTGTGCATGCATGTGTACATTCAGGGGGAGAAAGAATGAGGACTGAGAGAGCGAGATCATGTACACCCATGCCAGACAGATATGAATGCGTGAATGATATAGAGAGAGAGAAAGAGTGTGAACTATTAGTGACCTTGTAGCTTACAACAGTTGAGCAAGTACACTTTGCAGTTCCCTCTCTCTTTTTCCGTCTAGTTCCCTGTCTATTTATTATTAGACAGTTATTAGCTATTTTTTTTAAATAATTGCTTCTTGCATTTTCACCCTTAGCTGGACCCACCCTTCAAGCCCCAGGTGACTTCCGAAACGGACACGCGGTATTTTGATGTGGAGTTCACTGGACAAACCATCACCATCACTCCCCCTGGACAAGGTATGTGCTTACTAGTGAATCACCGCTAATCGAGTGTAGATGGAAAGTTATGTTCATGTTGGTTTCATGGTTTATGGAAAAACATAATAGGCTTAGGCCCATTTATAGCATCAGATTTGGTGGAAAAGAAATGCAAAGCCTGTAGAGATAGAGCAATGAAGACTGATAAAATAGAGAGAGAGAGAGAAAGAAAGAGAGAGAGCAGACAATGATCTGCATGGGACTATATTGACATCTATATGTAGTATCTGACCATTTGCTTTTGACAGCCAAACTCATGGACACATACTATTTGTCCTCTTGGCTTGTGACATTAAAAAACATAGGGAGCATTATATCCTATAATCAGACCCTTAAACAGTGTCTGGAGCTTTGTGACACTCCATCCACTCTCTGTAAAGTCACTACTCCAATGGCTCTTTGCCCGACCAACAAAAACATCTTTGCTTTGCTGTGTGAAGTCCAGCTAAGTCATTACACAGCCACATGGGGATGAAAAGCCTCTTCCAAACCGTGGGAGTCAAATACAGGGAGCCGCGCACGGACGACTTTTGGATTGAAGTGGCATAACTAGTCAAGGCGTACACACACACACATACACACATACACACACACACACACACACACACACACTCACAGGAGCGTGCACAGGAGGAATCGGATTCTTATTTGAGCTGATGTTGATTGTGTCTCATGGCAGATGGGAGATGGGTTGTGTGTGTGTGTATGGGGGGTGGGGGTTCAGATGAGGCGGATACCGGCCACAGAAGCACACCAGTACTGGGATGCTAAGGAGGTGAAATGGCTGGAGGGTGCAATATTAATCTAAAGGCCACTGGCTGGGAGTTGTGGATACAACTATATGGAGAAACTTACCTTCAGATTGTCTAAGGATGGGAAGGCTCTAGTATGTTTTTGGAAAAGACATTATGTATTGTGTAAACAACACTAAGAAATATTTTGAAATATTTCATCACAATAATAACTTTTCATGTCTACAGTTTAGTTAGCATGCCCATGTTCTCAGCACGTCTAAACAATTGAAAATGAAAAAGTCCTGGACAGTCAAACAGACAAGCTGCTGCATCCAGGCAGGGCCAAACTCACATCTGCACGGTCTACTCCTCTCCCATTCTACAGCCCACATCTGTCAGAGAGAGAGAGAGTGTCTGAGAGGGGGGGGGGGGGGGGCGGGGGGCGAGAGAGAAAGAGGGAGGGAGAGAGAAAGAGAGGGGGGAGGGAGAAAGATAGAGCATCCTGGTGTGCAAGAGGGCCTCAAGGGGAGGCTGGACCGGAGGCTGTCCTCAGCACCACACCTGACCCTTGTTGCCTGGACTACATACACAAGGCAGCCAGAAGTCTTCCAATATGAATCTGAAAATCTAATACCAGTATGATGCTGTCACAGTTGCAACAGGGTCAGAAGTATGGCGAATGTCTGTTTAGTCAACACTAATGGAAAACAATGAAAGGCTATTCTTGATATCACTGGATTCAGTGGCAGAGTGATATCAAGAATATCACAGGAGATTCAGCCTTAAGGGTCTGTTGTGTCTCAGTCACACACACAGAAAACCAAACTTTCTGTTAAATGCTTGTCTTGACAAGCTTCTGGTAAATCAGACTGAAGTGTGTGACATGCTTTTGGGCTTGTTGTTTGGTGTTGTCCAGATGAGTCATCTCTGTACTGCACTTACTTTCAGGCTGTGTGATTTAGAAACTAGTTTAATCTCGCAAAAAGTGCACCGAGAAATTCCTATCACAAAAGGCAAACAGGAGGCTCTCTTTGAAGCTGTCAATGTGTGAAGTTTTCAGCTGTAAGTGGTACACTTGAACTATATTGAGAAGAGTTGAAGATTCGCCTTCCTCACTTTCTCATAGATCCCTTAGTGGTATACTTGGGAACACATCGCCCCCTAGTGTTGTCAACATGTCATAGACAGTAGACATCAAAGAGGACCACAAACTTGAATGAATAATAACAACTAAATAAACAATATTAAATAAACCTAATTAATAATAACAATGAAATAACAATCAAACTAAAATAGCAACGGCAGGTGGAAGCGATGATGATGATGATGATGATGATGATGGTGACGATGATGAGGAGGATGACTGTGTGCTCCTTTCTCTTGCAGATGACAACATGGAGTCCTTTGACAGTGACAGGAGGCCTCACTTTGAACAGTTCTCCTATTCGGCCAGTGGAACTACATAGTCCTCCTCTGCTACTCTCCCCATCTCACTCTCTCTCTTCCTTTTTGTCTCTTTTACTCTTTCTCTCTGACACTCTTTTCCCCCCATCTGTCTTTCATTCACTCTGCTCTTTCCTCTCTTTCCCCTTTTCAGCTCTACTTTATCATCCCTCTTTCTCTCCATCTCTCTTCCCTCCATCACATCTCTTGTGCTTCTGTATCTCTTCTATCCCCTCTATCTCCTTCTCTTCTCTCTCTCTCTCTCTCTCTCTCTCTCTCTCTCTCTCTGCACTCTGTTCTGATCATCATCATCATCATCCTCCAGTTTTCCTCCAGCTCCCACAGCTTCTCCTGCCAACTTCTCCCATCATGCAGCATTGGTTCTACTTTTTCCCAGAATTTCTCCCCCTTTGCCACAGGGAGGGATAACACTACACACTCCAGGAAGTTCCCAGAAACCACCCCCCGCCCCTCCCACACACACACACACACACACACACACACACACACACACACACACACACACACACACACACACACACACACAATCCACAGCAGCCATGACTTCACCGCATCTGCCACAACAAGACCCCTGCTTTCTTTTCCTTTTTCCTCTCCTGTACGTGTCATTTGTCATGGCTTGTTCCAGCTCTTGATTTCCATTGGCTCTTCGTTTGGTCATTAGTCAGTCACCTGAACTGATTTTTTCAGCCACAGATATGGCTAGGTACAAATTCTGTAAAAGAGGAATGTCTAGTTTTTTGTTTGTCTGTTTGTTTGTTTGTTTTTTAAAAGAAAAATGACTCCCTCTGTCTGTCCTGGTTTGGAGGACAAGGGAGGATCATGCCTTGAAGGATCATTTTGAGGTCTGTTGGATGCTTCAGTTCCTTTAGAGGTATTCCTTTAAACTCTCCTTCAAGTACTCTCAGCTTCCCAGACATGCATTCAGTGATGCTGCGTGTCTAGGGAAAGAACGCCTTCAAAATAGAGAGGAGTCAAATTGAGAAAAATACAATTCCCATCAGAAATAAGACACGAAGCCTAAAAGTCTCCTGTAGAGGCCTGATGTACATGTATCGTTAGGTATCGTTGGAGCCTTATTCATCTTTCGTTATTCCATCAGCTCTCCAGTGTACTTACACATACGAATTTTCGTTGGTGGTATTTTACTTGCGGGAGGGGTAGGGGTGTTAAAGAAATTGAAGACACTTGTCATCAAAATACGCACAATCCATGCACAAATTCAACATTAAGGAAGATTTGGTACACATGTGAGGGCAGCTATTCCCAGCTATCATTTAATTCAAAAAATGATGTTCATGTTTATAGGTATGCTACCAGTTGGGGCTACGCTTCTAAGTGATGTTTGTTGTTTTGACGGATGAAGCTTTTTGGATCCTGCGTGGTTGTACTGATTTGTATGGTGGCGGTCAGTGTGTTTTTGACTGTGATTGATGTTTGCTGAATACTAGTGTCTTAAGCTGTCATGCCGGACTGGTCAAGAAGGACCCAGTCTGCACACTTGGGGGATGGATTTGGTAAGCCCTGGAAAAAACATATAACTGAGGATTTATTGTTTTTTGTTTTTTGTTTTTCTCGCAAAGGTGTATGTCACCCCAAAGAGTTAAAGGTGCCATGTGTAAGAATTGAGGTAAAAATATCCAAAAAATGAGCTACACGCATCAAAAGAATGAGAAGAAATAAGGGCGATGGTGTCATTTAAAAAATGACAAGGTATAGTGCTGCAGAGATATCAACCTGAATTAGCATGCTAAATTACTAGCCACAGCCCGACAGGTGTCATAATACCAGTTTCGGCCATGGGAGGCGGTATGCGGGCAACATAACCGCCAGCCAAACTGCAATACACGTGTCTCGGTTGTTACTCTAGGGTAGACCAACTCACTTCCTGGAGGTATACTGCTCCATCTTTTATGGAATGTGGAGTATGAATTGATTTTTTGGCAGACATTACACATGGCACCTTTAAAAGGAAAAGCTCAACTAAAAAAAAAACATGTATAAGTAAGCAAAATCATAATTACAAAAAAAATAAAAATACTCAAAACTCAACATGGGATTTACACAGCACATGAGTGTTACGGTGCTCTACTCTGATAGATTAGCCAGATGCCACTGGCCGAGATGGGCGTGGGTGTGAATAACGTTGATGATGTTTGTCACGTCGGATCGACTCACCACACAGCACTGTACAAGGACTCTTTCTTTCCTTAAGAACACTCAGACAGTGTTCAGCTCACACGGGTCTCCCATCCACGCCTCGTCAGGGACCCAAGCGCACGCAGGGAGCGCTGTTCTGTACAGGCATATATAGGGCCAGTCCCATTACTTGCATGTACACCTTTGCAGCCTTTGAAGTGTATCTATGAAGTGCACACTTTTGGGATTCAAAGCTGTGTACAAGACATCTCACTCTCCTTCCGTTTTTTTTTTTTCAACCTTTGATTTTGTTTTTGATTGTACACATTCACATTGCTCCCCCTTTTGACATTTCACAAAACTGCCACCTTAAGGGTCACTTCAAAGGGTGCAAGGGTGTAAGTGTGAGTTTTGAGAATAGGGCAATAGTAACACTTTGAGCACAATCCCGCATGGCTTCCCCTTAGAGTAACTTTTTCAGATGCCGTACATTTGTGTCCAAACGCTATAGGAGGAAAAGAAAAAAAAAAGACTAATCTATCTATTTTTGCCAGAATAAAAAAAACGCAACCCTAGACCCCATGTTTCATATCCTGCACTCAGCGTCTAGCGCCTCACTCAAGCTGCCAAACCTTTGTTGATTTTCTGTAGCGTAGAGTTTAGGCACCACCACAACACGGTGGAACGATTTGAAGAATCGATTGAATGCCCACTATTGCTTTTAAAGGTGCAGTAGCCAGCATTGCGTCAAAGAGTAGATAAAAACAACAGCCACAATTATTAGTGTAAATCCACCAGTTTAACTCATAGTATGTAAGTTTGTATGGATGGCAAACATTATGTGCAAGAAACGGTCTGGATATTTTTGTGTATAGTCCCATGAAGTTCCACTGTTGAGAACTCCTGTCCACTTTTTGGCTACAATGCTGCCTATTGCCCCTTTACGATGTGAATTAAATGTAGCTGTTTTCATTTGGTTAGGATTTGAGAATCACACATAGCTACAG
Source organism: Alosa sapidissima (assembly GCF_018492685.1). Taxonomy (NCBI): domain Eukaryota; kingdom Metazoa; phylum Chordata; class Actinopteri; order Clupeiformes; family Clupeidae; genus Alosa; species Alosa sapidissima. The sequence continues at coordinate 16,538,912 of NC_055962.1, forward strand.
GAAGTCATGAGAAGGCCAAACTGTACAAAAGGAAGTGGAGAGGAGACTCTAGCTGCCCAGCTAGAGGACATGACAGCCTTATTACCATGTTTTAAACCATGCTAACAGCACTTGTCCACCTTCTTGTGGACCAGATGCACAGTTGTTTTCAGTTTTTTTTTTCTTTTGGAGAAACAATTTGTGAACTAAAAATGAATGTAAATCGGCCCATTGATAATCTATTTTACGGCTCCTTTTGTTTTTTATTTTTATTTTTAAAACATGTTTTGTATATTTAATTCCATTTTATTTAGTGAGTGTCAACCAAAGTGTTTGGGTTTGTCACAGGGTTCAAAGCCAGAGGAATATTGAAACACTTTTATTTACCTTTTTATAAGTTATTTTGCTCTTGTTTCCTGTCTTTCCCATGAATGGGTGAGTGAGAGAGGTACTCAGACACCAGCTCTTGTGAATAAAGGATGTTTCTCTTCACTGTGTTGGCATTCATGCATCACAAGTTTTGTCCATTTTGACCAGGAAATAAAGATTTTTTTTTTTGAAATCTTGCAGTTTTTTATGGTTGTGGTAGAGATTGCGTGCCTGCTCGTAATGTGTGTGTGTGTGTGTGTGTGTGTGTGGAGGGGGTTAATGGAGAAGAACTATATCTCCAGTGAGAGAGTGATACCAAATTTACAAACTCACTTTAACATCCCAGTTAAAAGTGTTCCATTATTTCATGCCATATGCATTATTATGACCGCCGCTAGCGAAGCGGTCATATAGGGATTGTCAAAGTTTTTTTTTTGTTTTTTTCCCCCGTCATCTACTTCCTGAATTTTTGGTCAACGATACCCGGGACACCGAACCACCGGGGCACATGAAATTTGGTGGGTATGTAGCCCCACTAGACTTTTACGGAAAAATTTTGTTTCGTCCCCGGGGGCCACTCCCCCCCAGTGCTGGGCCCCCCGAACTGCAAAAAAAGCAGTTTTGCCTAAGTAACTACCTGAACCGTGGCACTGAGGATGAAGAATCTTTTATGGTATGTTGTTCTCAAGGGCCCACATCAACCTGGCCCATAATCACTCATTTGTGATTTGCACCCCCCCCCCCCCCCCCTTCCCCGGTAAAAAATGAAAATGCAATATTATTCTGCTTTAATCGCCCCTATCTTCAGTTAAGATGTTCAGAACTGCACCAAATTTTATGTGTATGATTGACCTGGCATTCTCTGGGGGTGGGTATGCCAAGTTTCGTAGAATTTCATCCATGGGGGGGTCTAAAAAAAATTAGGTTATGTGTACATTTAGTGACTGTACACTCATTGGCCTGTAGATGGCGGTGCACATATATACACATGCACACACACACAGGCACCCACATACTATCGATATTAGAACAGCCGATACATAATTACAAATTCAGTAGGATTAAAAGAAAGCCAAAATAAATATTCATCATCATCATCATGGCTGCATTTCCAGTATTGGCGATAAGTAGTCGTTTGTCCACTAGATGGCGCATCGTTGCAGTGAGACGTAATTTTGTTGGAAGTTAACCCTTAAAGGAGTACCGTCACACCGGTGTGACGGGAATGTTGAGAAATGAACATTCTAAAGAATATCTGGGTTCATTGAATTCAACATAGAATTTTAGAACCTTCAATTGTTGCGGAACTTAGAATGTTCAAAAACCTACACCTTTAAGTGGGTTGGAAAAACAATGGACGCTTCCTACAAGGACTGTAGTTTACCCCAGAGAACGTCTAATAAGGATAGGACGATGTTCACATGAAATGTAATTCCCATTTCTTCTTGAAGCCGAAATAAATCTGAGGATGTTTATCGGACATGCTTTGTTTTTACTGCAGGTACGTTAATCTTATAATATCAATAAGGACCTAGGTAATGTTACCGTTAGCGTTGGTTGAGTGATGGAGGCCAATTTGATTGATTGCATTTGTAGAAAACTATAAATGCGGGTATACCAAGCAAATTGATAGCAGCAATTTGTAATTGTATCTTTCGACTGTCATTTGTTGCACGTGCTACAAAAATCATTCTCTGCAATGGAAGATTTACCAACATTACACAGGTCTGATACAGTTTTGCCTATACATGCGTGAGACTGAGACGCCTGTTTATTTTGTTTTAAGTGCGTGCAGGGTGTGAGAGGGCAATCGATGTGCTTTGATTCCAGCTTGGTAGTTGTAGTCTGTGAAATTAAAAAGCATGTGTGTGTGAAGTATCCAAACAATGACACCTTCATTTCATTATGGCTGCTTTTAGCAACACACCTTAAGCTACTGTGTAGTGGGTCCCATTTAGAAGTGGCTACTTCATCCGCGCGTTCCTTGACTCATGGAGCTGCGTGAATTTTATTACAACTTTTCGCCACGATATGGCAGTTTAAGTCTGCTTGATACTGTAAGGCGTAAGCCATTGGTTTCCAAAGGAGATTTTATTTGTGTTGCCAGCATAGCCTATTGACAATTTATGTTGTAAATAGGCCTACCTTATAAGCCTACCTGTAGCTTAGGGAAGCTAACAGCTTTCTATTAGGATCTAGTTTTTTAGTTACAGTTTTGTCATAACTCCCTGATGCATTTTTGCATTTAGAATAGCCAGAGCGTGGATATCTCAATCGGAAAATTAAACAATATCAGGTGCCTATGGACTAGGCTGGGTGAACCCAGCCTGATCTGCCCGTTATTTATTTTTTGATTTCTTAAAAGATTGAGCTTGGTCTGGTGAAAGCCAGACTAGCCATGGACCTCAGTTACACAATGCAAGGGAACATGAATCAGCCTATATTTGCACGAACAATAACAGACAACAGCTCTTCAACTTTGGCCCGTTAAAATGTGTATGAACAGTCTAGCGACGCATTTCATCAAGGCCCATTTGGACATGTCAGTTATTTGCACCACTGGTTAGATGTAAAACAGCATTTCGTTTCAGACTACTGTTACTTAATTTGTGCATTAACAATAACGTTCCAGACTACTGTTACTTAATTTGTGCATTGACAAAGTATTACATGAACTGAAGATGACTAAAATCTTATGTAGAAGAAGAAACATTCACAAAAAATCCATCCATCCAAAAATGACCTTTGTTTTTGATAGCTGTTGAAAACGGCGTGGAACTGACAGAGATGTTTTTGTTTATAAATAAATAACATTATGCTGATACCTTTTGCTTTTCCCAAATACAATGTAGTCTACAGGTGTAAGTGACCTTTCATCAATCCAGTTGCAATGGATGAACTGTGATGAACTGCCCTACTTGTGATTGTTTAGAGATTTTAAAGGTTTTATAACAATGCTACATCTTCTTTGGCTATTCTACAATCTATTCACCTTTTCAGCACCAGTAGGCTACTTTCTGTGCAGCCGCACACACACACTCAGGCATGCCAAACAAGCATACACAAAAGTTTCAAGAGTGGGGGATGGAGTAAAATATGGAGACAAATTGAAGTGTGATTTATTTTCGCGGAATGGATGTACAGGACTGAGCGGCGGTCATATTTTGTATCGCTATGCGGTACATCTAGTTAATAAAGGTGTTCCATTATTTCATGATATGTACATGGCAGACTATGTGACAGTGATACATAGTACAGGGAGGTAGATGTTTAGAAGATGTTTGCAGAACACCTAATCATGATTCACTAAGAACACACCACAAAAAATGCCCAAACTTAAGGATTTACTGACAAAGCAGTCTTCAAATGTGTTTATTTCAGTGGATTCATATTTCAGACGTGACGTCAGCCTCGCCTCATCTGACCATTCCACTTATCTCCTACTCCCATATGCTATCTAACAGATGACCCTGTGCAATAGTACAGCACACACACAAAGGATTTTCAATGCCTCAGTCAAATTCAAGAATTGTGACACCAGGCCAGCCATTATGCTACATACCTGTAAAATAAGATGTCTAGTGTAATGTAAAAGGGTGATATTACAGGTGAACATTGTCTTTGTCTTTTATTTCTCTTACCAATTAATTGACTTGTAAATTGGAATAACGCTGCTCCTGAACAATATTAAAATGACTGAAAAAACAAAAACAAATCAAGGATCTAGATGAAGTCAGGAAATCACAACCATCTGATAAGTCATAATGTAAAATGTAATGTCTGAATACTATTTTTTTTTTTAAAAACAAAAAAACAATACACCTACAGTATATAATATATTTTAGGTAAAAATCGAAATAGTGGCCTAATGAATTTCCAAGAGTAATGATTGCCCCTCTTACGTAATCAAAGGCACGGAAAGAAGGAGGGCTATCATAGGCTATAGAAAAATTACACCTGCGCATGACAGCCTATAACAAATCAAACGAGCCCAATTTAACATTTCAGCATAACTATTTAATAATACGTGTAAAGTTATTCTTCATGATAGACACATATTAATTTTCTTTAATATAGCCTAGGGTAGGCTACTGTATGGGTATTGATTTTTAATGAAAAGAAACAAAGGAAGGTGACGTCAGAGTCAATACATCCTTCCATAACCCACGTGAGCCCAAATGTATTTATTGATAGGCTTACGTATATTCAGCCAAGTGGAATATGTCATTTACCTTTTAGACAGTTAATAGACTCAGTCTTGCCGTAAAATCGTCTGGACTTTTGACTGTTTTCCCTAGGCTGTGTAGGTGGTGACGGTCGTTGCTGTGGAAGCAGGGCTGGGCGATTGTATGAGCTTTGCTGAGGTTGCGCCAACCAGCCTTTAGCGGCGCTGCTCTCGGGCTGGTCCAGAGCTGGTGGTGACAGTCTCATCTCTCCCATCGCACCGGAGATACCACAGCAGCCGAGTCCCGTGGATGGACATGGGAGGATTCGTCTAGAAAAGAGACAGTGAATACCCGGAGTGATCTCGACAGCAAGACGTGGATGTTTTAAGAGATTCGTTTGACACGTGTGGCAAAGCATTTGTGTCAAATTCATGGTGACATCATTTGTTGCTTTTGTGGGAGAAGCGGCGGCATCTGGAATGTTGTAGGTAGGTCGCGGAATCGGGAGTCATGATGTTCCTCTGGAGTCAGTAGGGATACTAAGACAAGGAGGATCTGTTGTTGTAGGGACCAATAGCCTAAATGTTCCAAATATTCAAACGTTATTGTGTGAGTGGTGCTACGGTTTCTTCTGTCAGTTCATTGAGGTTGTGAAAGGAATTAAACGCGCAAAGCGGTGCCGTAGACTTTCACAATAGCCTATAGCCCATACAATTTAGCCTAGCCGAAAGATTACACATAAAACCAGTGTGTAAACTAAAAATACTCTGTTTTATGCAAACATTACGAAATGAGGCGTAATAGTTGCATCCGAGGCATGCCGACGGCAAACGGGGATGGGCAGACAGACTGTCGATAGGCAGCATCCTGCCAGCCACCATGCAACACCAGTCGCACAACCTGGTCAAATATTTCCACTATCTCCAACCTATTTGCATCGGTCAATCGGTCCGTTTGCTCTCGGCCATGTTTCATACACATAGTTTAAAAAAGGCAAATTCGATCAATGTTTTAACACATTTAATCACCCGGCTATGATAGCGACGTGACGGCGCCTACCGAATTTGGATGCTGAATCACGGGGTCCAGCGAGAGTAGCCTATCTGCGGCCTGTTGTGACATGTGCCCTTGCAATTACGCTCAAACGATTATCGCGTTGAAAGGTTTAATCTCGGAATTTTGCTGATTTGGAACTATCATTAAATGGTTGCTTAATGATAGTTTCAGTCATAGACTAATGGCATTCCTTTGCCCACTTAATAGCATTCGATGAATTGTTGGGCCCAAAATGAAAGGCTACAATATGAAGTCCTCCGTTTAATTGGTAAGACGCCCTGTTGCACACATTGGCCAAAACTACCTAAAAGAAATAAACTATATGCAGTTAATTTCAGTAAATGGAATGGCCGTTCTGTAAATAGACCGTTTTATAGCCTAAATGCTGTATGGGAGGTTTTAAGCATTGAAAAAAACGTTTGTTTTTATACTACCCGTGGGACTACACCAGAGCTACCATTTGTAAATGAAAGAGATGGTTTATATGTATATATAGTAGATTATATACTCTAGATGTTAACTGTAAATTCATATAGCCTATAGTTCTGTATCAGAAATGCAAAAATCATCCATCATTCATTCATTCATTCATTCATTCATTCATTCCCATCAACCTTTACTGACAATGGATCCATGCTCTCCAAGAATTCAAAAGGACTTTGGCATGTCTCCCTCTTAAAAGATGACTGGATGACCTGCTTTAGAGAACCACAGCATCTCTCAGCAACAGCATCTTAGCCTGCGATGAGAATGCTCTAGTGTCTTGGCCTCATGCAACATAACACCCCCTGGGCCACACACAGCCAGCCCCGCAGCTGACGATGTGGATTTCTCTGGGACCGAGAGACCTGGGGAGGCAGGCATGCACACAGGCAGGCAGGGATCCAAGAGCAGCTGGTTCTCTGCTGGGGTGTAGGTGGATGGTGGGGTGAGGTACACACATTGGACAGCACTGTGCCCACTGGCCTATGGCACACAGACGCCTGTGATGAGGAGGGGAGTGGGGGGGGGGGGGGCAGCAATCTGTCACAGTCTGGTTGTGTATGACCTTTGGCCATTCTGTGTTGCACACAATGTTGTCTCACACGATAGGCTTGTACAGTGTATCTTAGCAGTCTTCGCAGTAACTCGACATCAACATTTGAGGGACTGATAATCTACCATAGAGTTCAGGGAGCCTTGCCCTCCCCATCCAAGGTCTTCCTCCAGTCCCCCTCATCAGCCCTGAGGGACCATCATGGTGCCTACTACTGTAGGTCACCCAAACAGGGAGTCTTATAAGAGGTAGTGGTGCTTGTCACTAAGGGCAAGGTACTGTATGGAATAAAAGCTTTAAGCAGAATTCAGTTGTGTGTGTGTGTGTGTCTATGCAATGTGTCTGTCAATTTGCTTTCCATTGCTTTAACCAGAACTACGCTCCTCAGTTTACACCTTTTTCCTCATTCAAAATGTGCATCAGCATTCATTCATGTAGATGTGATGAATTGAAATGATGCTTTCGACGGAACAGATCATTCCATAGTAGTGACCATAATCCTGGCCTCCATGAGTAGTGCATTCAGCACAGCACATATCCTAAGACCTTCCCTCTATGTTTATCACTGCTACTACAGTGTGTGTGTGTGTGTGTGTGTCCACATGTCCATTCTGCCTTCATGAATCAGGCTTTAGCAAGCCAAAGCCAAAGCCTTAGTATGGAGATATTACAGATTAAAGATAAAATATTGAGATTAAAGTTAGAGATTTTTTGTAGCCCTCTGATACTATGGCCAGGCTGCCAAGCGTCAGTTCTCCCTCATGTAGCATCTTTCAGATCACCCACCCTCCATCGACCTCCCCACCCCGCCCTGCGTCTGGAACGCTACCACCTAGTGACACTGCTGCCACGTTGAGTCTGTGTGGTGCCCCCGAAATAAGAGATCTTCACAAGGGTAGACATGAGATAGTAAGGGTAGGCGACAGGCAGGGGGATGCTGACGCATTTAGACAGGCGTTTAGGGAGTTCGTGCAGAGAAGCATGATTTCACAACGGTTACTTGACTTTTAAAATGAGATCAACACTTGTCCTAAATGTGTCAAGTTAGAGAATCAGGAGCGTTGGAAACAAACCAACTAAACACAGCATTCTGCACTGACTTTGCAGCACAAGTGTATAGGAAATATTTAAGGGTCATTACTCGCATGAATAAATAGTGGCATGCAAATATACCATGTAATATATTCACTCCTCAAAAATCTAATTAATGAAATCTAACACTTAACCTTTAGTACGAGTGTTGGTAAAAGAGACCCTGTGTGATGTGATTTGTTGAGAATGTTTTCATAGACACATGTTGCCATGGAACACAACCTAGGCTCTGGTTGCCATGCCATAGCTGTAAAGCCATTTTTCCCTCCCCTCTCCTAAAGCATGTGTTTGTCTCGTGGTCAGGGTTGTAGTGGAGGCTAAACGCAAGTAAACACAGTTTATCCACCTCTGAAATTTCAGAAATAGTTTATCCACCTCAAAAGAGTTTATTCACCAAATGCAACTTTTAACATTCAGAAAGCACACTGTATTATCCACATTCACCATCAGCACACTAGGAACCATTTAATACCACTGGTATTGTTATAAACATTGGACAATAACCACCATCATCAAACATGTTTATGATGAAGCTGAATGCTTCAATGCTTCAAAAAGCTGAATGGTTTTTTGAAAAATCTGATACTGCCTGGCGCAGTCCACCTTTCCGTGATCATAGAATTCATAGTTTACCCACCTCTTATTTTACCACTACACCCCTGCTCGTGGTGGCAAAGCAAGCACTGTCTGTCCTTCAGAGACCTCTCTGTTCCTCCTCCCTCCTGATTTTCTCCAAACCACAAACACTCTGCTGACACTTGGGTCAGTCAGAGCGCTTGAGAGTGTTTGAGGTGGGGTAATTTGATAGGCCTCGTTGTCCGATGCTGGACACGGCCCTCCCGCAGGCCTGCTGTGTCCGTTTCCTCTAAAGCGCTGCGGCGCATTAATGCTAATACGACTCTGCCTGATGGAACACCAGCAGTGCCCGATCAGATCTATTCATTTTAATCCATGTGTTTCCTGAGCAGACTGAAAAGATGGAGCTGCGTCCAGAGCTCAAAGAGCTTAAACTTCACCTTGTGACAACCTTCAGGAAATTCCTGTTCATTCTATTCACTGTAGAATAGGGAAAGTATAAAGCCTTATGAAACTCATTATTTATGTCTTTTGTACATAGTCTTGTACAAGATGGTGTACTGAATTAGGGACGTTGGATGTGCTGCAGAGTCATCAGCAGTTCTGTACATCCAGGGCTAATCTTTCCTCCCACGTGAGAAGACATTGATTAGCCTTAAAATGAAGTTGCCTGTAGCAGCCATATTGGTATTGATCCTCTTTTAGATATCGGTGACTGAAATGGATCCGGTCATTTGAAAGCAGTTAGAGCAGGGACACCAATTACAGCTTGCAGACACCCTGAAAAAAACAAGCGATTACGTCTCCGTTGTTCTAGTCGTAGTACCAGAAATGACAAAAATAAATTGCATTTGCTTTTACATTTTTACTTAGAGGTATTGACTTGATTTGTTGTTATGTGTGTAGTATGCAATTTGTTTCTCCTGGTCCCTCGTCAGCCCATGAATGCAGCAGTTTTTGCTGAGTAAGAGAAAAGACACAATAGCTGGAAAGAAACACTGATCCCTTTTCATGAAGACAATGGAGGGGGTCACTGATCTCCCCAGATTGCAGATGCACGCTATCTTAATGAAAGTGGTGAAGCAGGCCCCTGTGGAATGAAAATCAAGTCTCTGTGCTTAGTTATCTTTTTTGGTCTTTTACCCAGGATGCAAAGCGTGTTCTGGGTGGAGCAGTGAAGATGAGTGTGACATCATGGTTCCTGGTGAGCAGCTCGGGCATGCGGCACCGGTTGCCGCGGGAGATGATCTTCGTGGGCCGCGAGGACTGCGAGCTGATGTTGCAGGTGAGCCGGCCCCCTCCAGTGTACCCCACACTCCACGTGTCTGAGGCTGGACTGTAGCATAGTGTGCCCCATAGAAGATCAGCTGACTGTAACAGGTCTGGGGGGGGGGGGGGTATGTCAAGTTATTGTCACGTACAAAGTTACATGTGTTCTTATTCTTTACACACCGAGGATGAAATTCAGTCTTGGATGAATTTTTCACCGCAACGAATTTCATCCTAGACTAATTTGTGTTTTTTTAGAAGGATGCCATAGGGCTCTGCTATTAGGAGTTATCAGACTACACACAACATTGATGTATATAATCTTTAAAAGCTACTGCTCATTCAGCCAGCCTTCCCTCTCGTCTAAGTCAGGCTCCATCCACATGAGTCTGATTGTCATTCAGACTCCATCTTACAGAGCTATCCCTGTGCCAAACACCACCTGCTGACTGATCCACTCTACCTTCTCTCTGACAAACATACCAGGTGCTAGTGTTAACACCAATGGTTGTCATCACTTTTATACACGGCAGTATGGATGCAGGGAGGGGGGGGGGGGGTTGGGTGCTGATGTGCTATTTCTGAAAGCTGATTACTGTGTACAGTATGCCTCAGGAGGGGGAAGGGAAGTATGTGTGTGTGTGTGTGTGTGTCATTTTGAGTAACGTCAGACAGACATGTCTGCATGAAAAGGGTGGCTTTGGAGGAGAAACCAAGCTCACAGGGTTGGTCTCATCTGCATGTCCATGAGCATGTGCTCAGAGCATCTCTGCGGTTCTGTTCTCATGCAGGGGGTTTCATTGCAGGTGTGGAGATGCTGTTTCAAAGTCAGATGTGTGTGTTGGTTTTACGACACCCACCACATTTAATGTTGAGAGAAATGCATGTTTTAAGCTTTTGTTAAGGCACAATTGTGATATGTCTCTGTGGACACTTCACTATGATGGAAAACGGGGGGAGGGGATTGTTCAAACGTGTGAGATATAGCTGGTCTGGGAGCAGGAGAAATCAGTGGCTTGATTGGACAGGGCGTGTGATTCTGAAGGACACAATGTCATTGTCAGTGTGTTGAAGCTCTCTTTGATAATGCCATGGTGTTTTTAGCTGTTTACCCCAGTTAAATGTACTAGGTCCTTCACCTTGAGACATTCTGGGGGGTGGGGGGGGGGGGGGTTGTTGCCTGATATGCCTGAAATACACAAAGAGAGCAAAGCCTTTCCTTTGGTTTTCCCCCAACCACTGTCTCGGACATTGCTATTCAGAATCATGGGTGGTCTGTCGGTGTTATTGATGGTTCCGTTGAACTGCTCGGTGGTTGCCACTAGCAACCAGGGTGGCCATTTTGCTGTAGGGCTTGACGTCATTCAGACAGAACTTCCACTCACTGACAGCTGACAGTAGAGGAGCATTTTCAGAATATATTTTAACATAGATTAGTTCGATTACTGACTGAATTGTGTCATTTCTGCAAATGAGACGTGTCTGAATCCTTCATGGAGGATTTCACATAGTGATTTAAAAGGTGTAAAGTTCAGTCTCTCTACAGAGACCTGTGTGACGTGTGCATCTCCTAGGAATCAACTGCGTAGGTTGTTGCCTAGCAACCAGAATGCTTTTTGGTTTGTCAACACTATCAAGTCAGAACACCTGGCTGAAGGGGGAAGCAGAAATCTTGATGATGCATATTGCATATCACACACACACACACACACACACACACACACAGACATACAGAGAGAGGGAGATGAAATGAGTGAAGATGAATGGAGTGGCAGTGACAGAGGCTGCGCGTTTGAAGTGGAGGTCCTGAGTGGATAATGAGCTGAGAGCTCAACCAGCTCATTACAGAGTCATGGCCCAGCCATTTCCTCAAAGGACGAGTGGGAGAGACCAACAAACAAACAGAGGCCACTTCTGCCCAGAGGACAGGTCATCTACAGCACTGTCCAACAGTCAACACACTGGACTCTGACGAGGTCACAGACGTGTTGAAACGTTAGTCGGTTTTTGTTTGCACTACAGTAATTTCCTGTGTATTAGCTGCATTGTGTATAAACCGCAAGACAGTGTTTTAGCTAAAAACAAACAAAACCATATTATACCATATTAACTGCCCCCATGTATTAACCTCATAGCTGAAGAAAATTTGCAAAATCAATGTATAAACCAGTTAATAGTTGGGAAATTACGGCAAGTAAAGAAAGTTTAGAAAGTTTAAATCAGTGTGCTCCAGTCTGTTTTGTTTGTTTTAATAGTCTGCCAACCAACAGCTGTGAAGCACCTGATTTTCCAGTTTCAGCTTGAGGATGTGTGGAGAATCCTATTTCACATCACATCTTTTCCATTCCATATGCATACTTTGTAGCATATGCAGTGAATAGTCACATATGTTAATCTGTATGTTGAAAGGTACCATCTGTAGACAGATATCACTATTTGGCAGCCGTGGCCTACTGGTTAGCGCTTCGGACTTGTAACCTGAGGGTTGCCAGTTCAAACCCCGACCAGTAGGAACGGCTGAAGTGCCCTTGAGCAAGGCACCTAACCCCCCACTGCTCCCCGAGCGCCGCTGTAGCAGGCAGCTCACTGCGTCGGGATTAGTGTGTGTGCTTCACCTCACTGTGTGCTGAGTGTGTTTCACTAATTTACGGATTGGGATAAATGCAGAGATCAAATTTCCCTCACGGGATCAAAAGAGTATATATACTTTATACTTATATTTTCTTTGGTTATGTTTCTGATCGCATCATAATATCCACAGCAACAAAGAGTATCGACTGATGAGTTTGTTGGTAGAGGAACCCATCATGAGTGTGGAGGGAGGTCTGGGATGACAGACACTACTGTTGAGCCTTCTGGAGGTGTCGTGGGCCTAATTCAATGAAACGCCAGTGAAGGAAGGTGCCTGCTTGATAACCCCAGTGAAATGCTCACGAAGGCTGCTCTGTTGGCGATGTGTTTTTTTTTTTTGCGCAGAAAGGTTGCTTTACTGGTGATTTTGCTTTGGTTGCATTTTTGTTTTTTTGGTTGGGGATTCAGGCTACAGGTGGTGCATATGGTACCATGAAGGAGTGCCTTTATGGATCCTGGGTACAACATGCGGCGCTTTTGTGACTGCCGCCAGCCAACTGTGCATTGTCATTGTACCCTGCCTCATGTTGTGCCTTGTTAAATGGGCTTGGTTATGGCTTATTCCACTGTGAGAAACCCCCTACAGCACAAGGAATGTAACACTTCTCCCATGTATATCTGAAATTATTGACTGTTGTAACCAACTTGAACAGTTATATAGTGCATAGATTTTGTTGGGGCAGCTGGGATGCCCTCATTGTGACTAAGGGTCTGCTTGGCTCCTATCAGGGGACATAGCATTCTCTGACTATTGAGCATTCACAGTTACGCTAACAAGGAGCTGGTTGTGCTCACTTTCAGTAGCTTTGTCAGTAGCACAGATGCTGAGCAGCCGCAGCAGTGCGATACGCCGTCCATGAATGACACAAGCCCTTACATTAGCTAATGCTTTGGAAGTACAAGAGGCCAAGCCAAAGGAGCAGCAGCTACAGTATATCCCAGCAGTGCTTTGACATGGTAAATAATTCACTGCGGAACAGCAGTGTTTTCATTTCACGTGATGTTACACAAGGAAAGCACACGTGGATGTTGACAGGATCGTGCTC